>NC_141164.1:63327057-63484557 GCF_053477565.2 Lygodium microphyllum | reverse complement strand
GAGAGTCGTTGTCCAAGAATGATGGGATGGTAGAGACACCTAGACCAGTTGCCTAATAGAACTCAAATAGTTTTTCAATACAAGATTGCAAGTGACACATGCCCCTAATCTTGTAAAAAGGCTAGATGGAAAGCTTGATTTGACAAGCACGTCAAAGTGAGGGACTTTGAGAAGGGGAACTTTTTGTTGTTCTAGTCCATTAAAGACTTGAAATTTAGGGGTCTTGGCCCTTTCGTGGTATGCAAGTTAACATCAATCTTGAGATCTCAATGGAGAAGGCATAAGCTTTTTCAATGACAATTGCATCAAAATGTACTATCCACTAGCTCACTTGTTACATGAGCCACCAATGTTGCTACCATCCATTGTTGTACGTGCTATGAAAATCATAGAGCTCGACAGCCAAGGATGACAAAATTGTACCACCAACATATCTTAGGGTTAAACTCATGGCTAAGAAAGAGCATAAAATTGATTCTCTAATTGAATAGGGAGTCGATTATAATACCATGATATATGACCATTGGACCAATATATCGGGTGGCTTCAATTGATACCTACCACTGCAAAACTCAACACATATGGGGCTACACCTTACATCGTGTTATGAAAATACCAAGTGATATTGACCATTGAGATTGATAGCCTTCCTACCAATTTTTATGTGTTGTGTAATGCAAAAAGGGTTGGGAAAGAGGCATTTTTAGATTGACCATTTAAATGACAAGCCAAGTGCATGGTTGATTATGACACACAAAAAAATCACCTGGTACTACCCAACCTAAGGATCAATATGGCTTTCAACAAGGTTGCACTTATTTTCTCAAAGTAGGTAATGACATTGATATCATCAACCTCATCAAGCATAACCCCTAAGAAGAAGGGTTTTACTTTGCTCAATAAGTTGTTTCAAATAATGTAAGTAAACTAGCACAAACTAGTCAACATGATGACTAAACCAAATAAGACCCATTAAAAGTGTTTTTTCAAATTTGAACACAAATAGATCAACCCTCAACTTAAATGAGCATCAAAATCTACTTAACATCAATCGAGTGAAAAACACCAACATCACATCCATACCCAAATCATATGGGTTCCAAAATCTATACTACAAGCACAAGGTTATTATGTGTATAATTCATGGATATGGCTACCAAATCCATCGTCATCATTAGATCCCTCCAAGTCTATAGTGATGCCATCACTTATAGTTAACTTGTATCAATCACAATGCCAACCATGGAAACTATCAAAGAAATGAGTGGCATAGCCTTAGGCTCCACTTGCTAATAACCCTATGTTGACATAGAAAAAGAAAATGCATGCTACATCATTACCTTCAATGTAGAGGCCTTTAGTAGGAATGCTACACTTAATATTGTAGTTTTTAATTTATATGGAATTAATTTATTATGTGGATTTTCATTATTATTCTCTATTCATCACATAATGTTGACTTGTTGGATATCTATGCATGTAGTCCTAGTTGTATTATGCAAGGTGGGTAATATTTTCCTTAAATTGCATTCTTCATTTTTTGCACCTCTTTTCCTTATTTCTTTGCCTAAGGTGTTTGATTTGAAGCCTCTCCCAATTCAACTAATATTTCAAATCAACCATCATATGAAATGAAATATAGATAATTCAATATAACATGGCAATAAGATGCAAAAAATGAAAAATCCATTTCAAGGGAAACACTCTTTGAACACCATGACACACCAAAGACCCAAGCTCAAAGCTTCAATAAAAAATAGTTGACGTAATCATGAGTTGTGAGAAAAAGACATAATGCACATCCTAGGCCTTCAAGTTTCCTTGCCATCTCCAATTCCTCAAACACTTTGCCATCTCAATGGAAAATGGCAACATGGCACAATCACCAAAGGAAAATGTTCCCTCCACAATAGCCACTAAACACACAAATTGACGCCCACACCCAAAGGCCCAAACTAATTCAACTGACCACACCAACCAAATCAGCCCTATAAAGCCAAATCTACCTCCTGATCTAAAACCCTCCATTATTAATAGACCATCCATCCTAGAATTAACTACTAATATGGCCATCAATGCATGTCAAGATATCATCATATGGACTCGATAACATCTTCACCTTGTTCACCCATAGCTACTGAAAGGTTAGGTCTAGTTGTTCTACATGAAAGCATAGCCAAGGCTATAAGATCTCTACCCTACTTATGGAAGGAATTCAAGTTTACATTCACCAATTGTCATTGAGGGTCAAAGAGTTGATTGCTACTCAAATATCACAAGAAAAAGCTCTCACAAGTCCCCTCATAACCTCAAAACATAGATGTATAGAAACAACAAGGAATGATATCACAAATCTTGATTGCATCGTAAATTTTAAGTCCATTTTCTTGCAAAAATGGTTTGTTTTATGCATATGATGGGAAAGGGTCTATTGTTAGATAATGTCAGTTGTTAGATAATGAACAATCTCAAACAACAACATGCCATCAAGTATAAGGAACATGACCCGCCACCCCCACATTGTTCAATAATTTACTCGTCATATTGCTAGTAGAATAGGTTTAGGTGATTTTCTAAGTGCCTTCATGATCTACACTATGTATTTGGCATGCACCCATATGATATGGATCATTATGCAACATGTAAGTATACCCTCACTTTTTTTATTAGGTTGCAGAAATAGTTGTGTATCATATTATCATATATATAAATAACTGCACAAGAAGATATTAATCAAAGAATTGCATGTCATTAAATCCTCACTCACAAGTCACGCTTCAAATCTTGGGAAGTATTGCATTCATTTAGGTGGGGTAAGGACTCTCTAGGGCACACAATGCAAATAAACAAAAAGTAAGGTTCGATTTTTTGTGTTGATCATTTCATTAATAAAATTTTATCGCCATCATGTGTTGTTTTAGGTTCTTTAAACTAGTAAGAGAAGGAGAGAAAGTTGTGCAACATCAGTAATCCCCATCTACCATTCATAATAGAAGAAACCTTGACAAGGTGCTAGTAAAATATCTAGAAGCAAAGGAGCTAGTGGAAATATCTTGATTGCAAGAATACATGGAAAATTCAAAGATGAGGTGGACCACGATAAACATGGTACACAAAGCCTTAAAATACTGAAAAGCAAGATAGGTCTCTACATGAAGTTGGATATGAATACGCTTAAGGTGTTGATAACGATGGAGTGAGCATAGAGGAAATTCTAAACCCCAATATGAGGATCAATGAAAAGTCAACTCACATAGTTCTTCCTAGCACTAAGTACAACTCCACCCTTGGGTAATGGGTTGCCACATAGAACACATGTTGATGACCCTTAAAGATAGGAAAAATGAATGACAATCACACCACCAAGTAATAGAGGCTACCATGTGGTAGTAGTTTGCCACAAACCAATTAGTGGTGACCCTAGATAATAAGAACATTAGAAGATGGTCACCATCATGTGACATAGGCTACCCCATGGAAATGGATAGCCTCTATCACTTGGCAGTGACCCTCAAAGATAAGAACACTAGACAAAGGTTAACATGAAGTGATAGAGGTTTCCCCTAAGTAATGGATTGCTAGAAACCACTTTGTGGTGATCCTCAAAGATAAGAGTACTAGATGAGGATCACCACCAAGCAATAGAGGGTTCCCTTGGGAAATGGTTTCCATGAACTGCTTGGTGGGGATCCTTGAAGACAATAACATTGAATGAGGATCACTATAAGCAATAGAGGCTACCCTTGGGTAATGGATTGCTATACAAATTGCTTGGTGGTGACCCTTGAAGACAAGAATAATAAAAAAGGATCACCACACCAAGTGATAGAGATTGCCTTGTGGTAATGTGTAGCCTGTATCACTTGGTCGTGACCCTCAAAGATAAAGAATACTAGATGTGGATCAACACCAAGTGATAGAGGCTACCCCCAGGCAATGCATTGCCACTAATCACTTTATGGTGACCCTTAAATACAAGAACCCTAAACGAGGGTCATGATCAAGTAATAGAGGCTATCCCATAGCAATGGGTTGCCACAAACCTCTTGGTGATGACCTTTGAAGACAAGAATACTAGACATGGGTCACCACTAACAAGCGATAGAGGTTTCCCTATGGCAATGAGTAGCCTCCAAGATAAGAACATTGAAAATGTATTGATCGAGGATTTTTTGGAAACAAAATAAGGCTTTACTAGTGAATAGGTCATGACATCATTGGCATTAAGGTCATAGAGTTTATTCTTTTGGGGGTGAACTCATAGTGTTAGCAGCAGGGTTAGAGATACACTCCTTTTGGGGATGAGATCAATGGAGGGCATGAGGGCTAGGTGAGAGATAGAATAGATGACCAAGCGATCGTGAGAGTAAGAAAATGGAAAAATGTATGCAGAGTCCAATTTATTGGAAGAGATTTTACATTAATTGGTTTAGGATGTGGGGATCCAATATGGAGTGCTTTTGCATTAACCAAATTAGGGTGTGGGGATTGAGTATGGAGTGCTTTTGCATTAATGGGTTCAAGGTGTGGGGATTGAGTACTAAGTGCTTCAAGTGTAGCTTTTATTGTGGCTTTTTTATTTCCATACTCTTAGTTATTATTGGTGTGCTTTTTGGATTCTTTAGGACCTTGTGTCTCTACACTCATAGTTTTGGCTATTGCATGGATGATTTCCTTGATATATGCATAGAATTTTCTCTTGTCTACATGTCCAATTAGAGTAACCCATTGCCTAGAGATAGCCTCTATCACTTGATGTTGACCCTCATCTAGTGCTCTTTTCTTTGAGAGTCATCACCAAGAGATAGATGATGCTAATTGTCATCTAGTGATATTGTCTTTAAGGGTCACCACCAAGTGACAGAAGCTATACATTGCCAAGGGGAAATCTCTTCTCTACCACTTGGTGGTAACCCTTATCCAATGTTCTCATCTTTGAGAGTCACAACTAAGAAATTCATGGTAACCCATTGCCACAGGGAAGCCTCTATCACTTTTGGTGGTGACCCTCATTTAGTGTTCTTATATTCGACGGTCACCATTAAGAAGTTCATAGTTTATAAATATAATAGAGCAGCCTTTATCGCTTCATAGTGACCCTTTATTGTCTATGTTTCAAAGTTCATGTCAAGTGATCCCCCCATGAAAGGCAAAGAAGATATCAAGCTCACCACATAGTTCTTAGTGATGAGCTATGCATGATAGAAACTTGAATGTAGCCTACAATACCATGCCTATCCTTTCAAGGATTAGTCTGGAAAATCTATGATCACTAGGGGCCATAGACATGCCATGGACCTCCTCGACAGTTCTCACACTTCAAGAGATTTTCAAAGAATTTCTCATCAATTTTTTTGAAGATGTGTACATTCCTACAACCCATCCCTACAAGCTGATAGTGATGCCAAGAGATTTCCACAGCTTGCACCACTTGTGACTCATATGACAGGCTTCTAAATATAATGAACCTAGAACTAAGTAAAAAAAGAAGCATAAAATTTTCTATCTACATCAACTAAAATCTTCTAAATAAATTAATTTTTAATATAATACTTGCAAAAATATATAATTGACCCATAATTATAAAGCCATTGTTAGGGGTAAAGGCGCCTCCGCCGTGCCGCCCCGTGTATTACTACACTGACAGTACCCGCCACTGCACACTGCAGGTGGCGGGCGCCCATCACGTCACTTTATTCTTTATTCTTTTAGTGACAGTTTGAATAAAGGAAGGCCCGGTCACACATTGTGACTGTTGGAGTTCCCATTTCTTGTCTCTCTCTTTCTTGCTCTTGCTCTCCCACCATAGCTCGAGTGCAAGCTTCGATCCTTCTCACCTTTCAACTGGTATCAGAGCTTGGCATTCTCTTGCTCGAGCTCGACTCGGTGCTTCCCGACCTTCGCATCGACTCGCTTCACGCATTGGGTCTCCATCCCGACAGCCATAGCCGACCTCTTGAGCTCCCGACTCTCCCCGGCTTCCCGAGCTCCATCCTGGCCTTCTTGAGCTTCATCAGGGCCTTGCCCTTGAGGTATTGCTTCAGCATTTGCAGGCATTTGAGTGTATTCTCAGATTGAAACAGGGCAGGAACAAAGGGCAGCCACTCTTCTTGAGCTCCATAGCTCATATCTTCCCTCCCCTTTGCATTGGGCCTTCATGGCTTGGTATGTGCCTACCTTAGGCCATCATTGAGCCCCCCATTACCCCCTTTTCAGCCCATGTGGAGCAATAGCAAGTTCAGCACCAACAGGGCAGATTGCATCATTTTTTCCAGGCTGTCAGCACTCATCTACTTCAGCTCCACACTTGGCCATTGCTTCTTGCTCTCTACCTTGATCAAGAGGGCTATAGACTTCATGTTTGATGTCATTCAAGCTTTGGGTATTGGTCTTGATCTTTCGGGGCTGATTTCTTCAGATTTGGGACTGTCATAAACTGTCATAACAGGCTGAAAACAGGGCAGCACCATTGGCATTAGCATTTGTTGCTTATACTCCATTCCGGTTGTGCTATTTGATGCCCGTATGCGGTCTACATGATGCCTAGTGCCTTGGGAATGTATGCACATGATTATGCCATGATTTTGGCTTGAAATATTGGCTGATTTGGGACTGTTATTTACTGTTATATAGTGCTGGAAACAGGGCAGCCACACTTGGCATTGGCATTTAATGCTTATACTCTACTCCGGTTACCTTGTTTGATGCCCGTATGCGGTCTACTTCCTACCCGGATGTATTGGGGATGTATGCATTTGGTTTGACCATGATTTTGGCTTGAATTTGGGGCTGAAATCTACTGTTTAGAACAGTAAATACATGCTGGAATAACAGTGGGCTGAAGGTACTTTACATGCTTTGGCACTTACCTACCGATACTGGATGTATGCTTTGAGCTTTGGCATGATATCTCTGACATTTGGGGACGACTTGGAGCATATGTATGAGATTATGGGATGCTTTTGAGCTTCGCATTAGCTCCGTCTTCACTGGCATTTGGACCGACTCGGCATGCTCGTGGACCGCCTATGCCTCATGTCTCTGCTTGACAGTTAGGCTTTTGCATTACATGCTTTGGTTCGTGACATATGCTATTTGGTTCGTGTATGCCATACCGACATTTGGAGCTTGGATTTGGATGTATTTGAACATTCCCGGCTTACTTGATCACTGATCTTGGTTGCTATTTGGATGTCATTGAGTTGACCGAGAGCTTATTTGGGCTTATGTATTGCTTCATGGTTAATATGACCGGTGCTTCATGTATGTCATGCTCTCTTGGATGCGCTTGATGCATTGACAGGGTCACTTATCACTGGTGCTTTCTCTTGGGTTGTTTGAGCTTCTGAGCTCGCTTTGTACGCCTTTTGTGCCAGTGGGAGCATTTTACATGCTTTCTTGACCTTTGACAGTTGCATGCTATTGGAGCACTTACATGTATTTGAAGCAGTTTATGTCTTGAGCAGCTACATACACATTGAGACTTTGGGATCATACTCCGATATTTATGGATATGCATTGATGTACTCTTGGTTCACAGGATGCTTATGAGCTGAGTCTCATATTTGGATCTTTCTCTTTGAGCAGATACCTATTTGTGTCAGGTTTTGGCAGTTACAGGAACACTTTGCCTAGAGTGTCTGGGGGTGTGCCTTTCACTGGCAGATGTTATTTTGACATGCTTGGTGTTGAGCTCATGTTCTTTTCACTGTCATTGGCCTTGCTTATGTCCGTTTCATGCCGGCTTTGGACCTAGCATTGTTTGCTTGACATTGGATCCTATTTTGGGACAGTTTGCTCTCTAGACTGCATACCTGCAATTTATTACAGCAAGCAGTTATTGGTGGACTGAGGTGTACTTTTCATGCTGAAATATCCTGATTTGGTGTACCGCACCTAGTACTAAGTGGGCAGCAACTTTTGGCACACTTTGCTCACCCTTTGGACCCCATTTTGGTCATTTTTGGGCAGTTTCTGTAGTAAAACAGCAAGCAGTTTTGGACTGTTTGGGCATTTCCAGCCTGCATAATGGCGTCATCTTCGCATGATAGTGCCATCTTTAACATTACAAAGTTGGATGGTACCAACTACTCTTACTGGAAGAGTCAAATATGGCAGGTTTTGGTGCAGAAATCTCAGATTAAGCCACTTCGGTTGAGTGGGGAGCAGCCTGAAACTATGGACATTGACGACTGGCTTGAACTTGATGAGCTATGCAAGTCCACGATTGTATTGTCTCTCACTGAACAGGTACATTATAATGTATTTGAGGAAGCACAGAGTGCATGGGATCTATGGAATAAGATCAAGAATCTTTATGATAAGAAAAGTCCGGCGAGTCAGATGTACTGGTTGAAGCAGCTTATGGATCTGCGCATGAAGGATAATGCGACTATGTCTGCTCACTTGAGCCAGTTCCATGCTATACTGAAGAACCTGACTTCGCAGGATATCACCTTTGGAGAGGAAGTAACTCCTCTTTTCTTGCTTGGAACTCTGAATGAGTCATGGGATGTATTCCGCACTGCTCTTTGTGCCTCTAGTGCTACTCTAAAATTGGCAGATGTTGAGAGTGCTCTTCTTCAGGAAGAGGTGAATCGCAAAAACTTGGATGCCTCTCGTGGTAGTCATGCTTTGACAGTTAGAGGCAGGAATGACAGGTATGACCGTGGTAATGGCCGAGGCCGTGACTCGCAGAAGGGTCGGTCTAAATCTCGTGGTGGCAAGTCGCGTAGTAAGTCGCGTGGACGCAATGCAAATGTCACTTGTCATCATTGTGGGAAAAAGGGCCATATTAGACCACAGTGTCATGAGTTGCGCAATGAGAAGCGCAAGGATAAGGGGAAAGATAAAGTGCAGGAGAAGTCCTCTGATCGCAGCATAGTACCTGCGAAGTCCAACGTCAAGATTGAGGAAATTAATGTCACGTAGACTGAAGAGTCCGATGGTGGTGATGAGTTTATACTTGCAGCTAGTTCTTCTGATGCTTCACACTTGACTGAGACACCTAGTATGTATGCACAGTGCTGGTTATTGGATTCAGGTGCGTCCTTCCATGTGACGCCTTACCGTGAGTGGTTTCACTCTTACCGTACTGTATCTGGATCAGTCAGACTTGGAGATGACAGGTCTCTTGATATTGTGGGCTGTGGAGATATTCAGTTGCAGTTTTCCACTGGCAGTTCCTTTTTGCTCAGGGATGTACGTCATGTACCTGCGCTTACCCGTAGTCTTATGTCTGCAGGACAGTTGGATGATGCAGGATTTCATGTCTGTTTTGGGGATTCTGCCTGGAAGATTACCAAAGGCAGACTTGTGCTTGCTAGAGGCGCCAAGGCTGGCAGCCTCTATCCTCTTGTTGTATCTGGGTCTTCTGTAGACCATGTTTTGGCAGTGGGCTCTATCCCACATGTATCACTTTGGCATGCCCGTTTGGGGCATATGTCTTTGAAAGGAATGAAAATGTTATCTGGTTTGCAGTATCTTCCGCCTTTGGATTATGCATGTTTTGACTCGTGTGATCATTGTCTTTATGGTAAGCAGAATAGGTCTACGCATAAGAAATCGGGTAGGCCACGCATGAGTGAGCCCTTGGCATTGGTGCATTCCGATGTTTGTGGGCCTATGCCTTGCATGTCTATGGGTGGCGCGAAGTACTTCGTTACCTTCATTGATGATTTTTCTAGGAAAGTGTGGGCTTATCCCATAAAGCAGAAGTCCGATGTCTTGGCAGTTTTTCAGAGATGGCTTGCTCTTGTTGAGAACCAGACTGGGTATAGGCTGAAATGCCTTAGGACAGATAATGGGGGAGAATATGTCTCGCATGCTTTTGAGCAGTTTTGTGATGACAGGGGTATTAAGCGTCAGTTGACCGCCCCTTACACCCCACCCCAGAATGGTTTGGCTGAGCGCATGAACAGGACTATTCAGGAGTGTGTGCGCTCTATGCTTAGCCATGCAGGCCTACCCCCGAGTTTTTGGGCTGAGGTAGTTAGTACGTCAGTGCATGTCATAAACCGATCGCCTTCCAGTGGATTGGATTTCCAGGTTGCAGAGGAAGTTTGGGCTGGTAAGCCACCCTCTTATGCGCATCTCCGTGTCTTTGGATGTGAGGCATTATGCCATGTGCCCAAGGACAAGAGGAGTAAATTGGATCCAAAGAGCATTAAATGCATATTCCTTGGCTATGGTGAGTCAGGCGAGATGGGCTATCGCCTATGGGATCCGCAGGCGCGGAAAATAGTACGCAGCCATGATGTCATCTTCCATGAAGACAAGATGCACAGGCAGCCTGAGAAGGTGGTTGAGATCCGCAGAGTGATCTTTCAGGAGGAGCCTAAAGCTCCAGCACAGCCAGTAGTACAGCCTGCAGCAGTTCCTCCACAGGGCCAGGATGTTGGACAGGTAGTTAGACAGGCAGCAGAGCCTTCGGTGAGACGGTCTGCTAGAGATAGACGTCCACCTGACAGATTTCAGCCCTCTATGCATTATGTTTTGGTTACAGATGCAGGAGAGCCTTTCACTTATGATGAGGCTATGCGCAGGGGTGACAGTCACTCCTGGGAGAGGGCTATGCAGTCTGAGATAGACTCCCTGCATAAGAATGAGACTTGGGATTTGGTTGCCTTGCCTAAGGGCAAGAAGGCTTTGCCATGCAAGTGGGTGTACAAGCTGAAAAGTACCCCTGGACACCCCAAGCCGGCATACAAGGCTAGATTGGTAGCAAAGGGTTTTAAGCAGGAACATGGTGTGGACTTTGATGAGGTCTTCTCTCCTGTGGTTAAGATGACCACCCTGCGCTTAGTCTTGGCTTTGGTTGCACAGCTTGACTTAGATCTATATCAGATGGATGTCAAGACGGCTTTTCTACATGGGGACTTGCATGATGAGATCTATATGGATCAGCCTAAGGGCTTTGCAGAACCTGGCAGGGAGCACCTAGTGTGCAAGTTGAAGAAGAGTTTGTATGGCTTGAAGCAGGCACCTAGGGAATGGTATCATAAGTTTGATGCCTTTATGCAGTCACAGGGCTACAGCAGGAGTGCTATGGATCCGTGTCTTTACACGAAGAAAGCCCGTGATGGCAGTTTGCTTATCTTGGTACTCTATGTTGATGATATGCTGATAGTAGGGAAAGCTCATGATGAGCTAGATGCTCTTAAATCTCAGCTAAAGAAGAGCTTTGAGATGAAGGATTTGGGACAGGCCTCACATATACTTGGGATGCGCATTAAGCGCGATAGGCATCAGGGACTTTTGTATCTCTCACAGCGGGAGTACATTCATAAAGTCCTTGAGCGCTTCCGCATGCAGGACGTAAAGCCTATTGGCTGTCCATTACCTTCTTATGTGAAGGTATCACAGACCGATTGTCCGCAGACAGATGAGCAGAGGGCCGAGATGGCTAAGATCCCTTATGCATCAGCCGTGGGTAGTTTGATGTATGCCATGATAGCCACTCGTCCAGATATTGCACATGCAGTTGGTGTTGTGGCACGCTATATGGCTACACCTGGCAGTAGACATTGGGATGCCGTGAAGGGTATCATGAGGTACCTGAAGGGCACAGCAGATATGTGTATTTGCTATGGCAGCCAGGATACAGGGGTCGTGGGGTACACTGACTCCGATTATGCAGGACATGCAGATAGTAGGAAGTCCACTTCTGGCTATGTATTCACCTATGCTGGAGGGGCTATCTCTTGGATGTCCAGGGTTCAAAAGTGTACGGCTTTGTCTACCACTGAGGCCGAGTATGTTGCAGCCACTGAGGCTTGCAAGGAGGCCATATGGTTAGGCTGTCTAGTTGCTGACCTTGGGATTGATGCTACACCTACACTGCATTCGGATTCTATGAGTGCCATTCAGTTGGCTAAGAATCCGGTCTTCCATGCGAAGACGAAACACATTGAGGTGAGGTATCACTTCATACGTGGTGTCGTGGAGGACAGGTCTGTTGACCTTGTCAAGATCTCCACTGACGAGAATCCTGCAGATTTGCTCACGAAGAGCCTCACTACTAAGCGCTTTGCCTTCCTCAGGAGGTTGATGGGCGTTGGATGAGATGTCACCTTTCCTCACCTATGTACATTTGTACTGTCTTTTCTTTTTCTTTTCTCTCTCACTAGGGCAGATTCGCCTTTAAGTGGGAGGTTGTTGGGGGTAAAGGCGCCTCCGCCGTGCCGCCCCGTGTATTACTACACTGACAGTACCCGCCACTGCACACTGCAGGTGGCGGGCGCCCATCACGTCACTTTATTCTTTATTCTTTTAGTGACAGTTTGAATAAAGGAAGGCCCGGTCACACATTGTGACTGTTGGAGTTCCCATTTCTTGTCTCTCTCTTTCTTGCTCTTGCTCTCCCACCATAGCTCGCGTGCAAGCTTCGATCCTTCTCACCTTTCAGCCATATCTCAAGATTGTATCAAATATTTGAAGGTTTAGACCTTTGCATTATACAATCTAGAATTGAAAAATAAAAAGGTGTGGCTGTTGGGCTATGTGTGTGATGCAAGGGGGTGCAGCTCCTTCTCTCTCTCCTTCATCACTTTGGCACACAACCTTCACATGTACTAATCACTCAAATCTCTCTCTCTCTCTCTCTTCCATGTAGAATGAAGATTCTAGTAGCAATGAAAGTGAGGATTTTATCCATTTTTTATGAAGAGATATAGCATAGATCTTGCTCCAAGTTTCTCCTCAATTGGTTGTTATGGGGCCTTTCATAATCCTATGGAGATCTTAGACTATTGCATGTGGGAAATTCTTACTATCCCACCTCTTCATCAGTGATTAGCTAGGTGAAGATCCCCTATCTCCCATGAGAGGGACACACTCTTATGAAGAGAGAATGACCAATACCCTATTGTTTGCCAAAAGCGTCCTTGGATCTGCCATTGTTCAACAACCTTCTTCGAATGTATGCTGAGTTGGGCCAAATGGATGGCATGTCAAACACACTAAAGATGATGGAAGAAGAAAATGTGGCACCAGATCGTGCAACTTACAACATCCTGATTAGTTTTTTCAGTAAAGAGGAACTATTTGATGTAGCAAAAGAGACCCTCCAAGATTTACTCGTCAGAAAATTGTGCCCAAACTTGAATTGTCTACACCACGCTCAAACGATCAATACCGATGTAATGATGAGCCATGAGGCCAAGCTAAATAGACCCCGCAAATCATATACCCCAAAATCTATGTCATGTATGACAAAAGAGAACTTGTCGAGACAAGGACATATACCCATCAGTAAAAGCATGTACCACACATCAACAAAAGGGATAAAGGGCACAAAAAAAAGAGAGAGCATAAAGACAAAGAAGACCAAGAAGATCGAGCAAATGATCGAAGGATGCCAAAGAAGCATTAGGAAAATGAAGAAGATTTTTTCCACTGTCACCAACAAACAAAATATCTTCCCATAGTGGATGTAAAAACCCTACCAAAGATGTAAAGTCTCAAGCTTTAACTTGACTAGGTTGCCTATGAGCTAGTCTCCCGGGCCATGTTATCATGTAGGGGGGGCAAAAGCCAGCAAGGGTAGAGATTCATCATTTGAGGGGGGTGTTGAGAATAGCAAATGATGCTTGGCCATAGAGGCTAGATGAATGCCCATAGAGGCTGAATGAATGCCCTGAAGAGGCTAGGAGATATGACAAAGATGTATGCTCTAGAAGCTCTAGGAAGAGATGTCCAAAATCCCATATGCACGGTGAGTACAATGGTACTATCCAAAAGCTATAAAGGCATGTACTTGTTGACACTCATTTGAAGGAGAATGGTACTTTCAGTTTGAGTCACTCAAGATTGTGTTTATGAGTCCAAGCTAATCTATCTTGGAACCTAATTCACTTGAGTAACAATCTCTTCTCTCTATCATGTATCGATTCTATGATTTGTGTCCACCATAGCCAACTAACTCTAGATCCGTGTTTCTCAACATGTCATACCAGACTTCTTATGCATATTCCTAGTCTATTTTCCATAAAGACAATGCTCACATGAATCAAAACATGCATAGTCAAGGGACGGTAAGTACTGCAAACCAGAAAGCATTTTCATTCCCTTCAAGGACATATGACCCAAACGAGCATGCCAAAGAGATACATGTGGGATGAAATTGACTGACAAAACATGGTCAACAGAGGACCCACCAACTACAAGAGGATAGAGGCTGCTAGCCTTGGCACCTCTAACAAGCACAAGTCTACCACAGATTATCTTCTAGAAAGAATCCCCAAATGAAACATGAAATCTAGCATCATCAAGCTACCTTGTAGACATAAGACTGCGTGTAAGCGCAGGTACATCATGTACATCATGTAATAGAAAAGTACTGCCAGTAGAGAGCTGTAGTTGTACATTCTCAATGCCAACAATAGAAGGTGACTTGTCATCGCCCAAGCAAACTGAACGAGAGACAGTACAGTAGGAATGGAACCACTCATCACGACATGGTGTAACATGAAATGAAGAACCGGAATCCAAAATCCAACACTGCGCATACATAGAGTGAACCTTAGTCAATGGCGTAGCATCATAAGAACTAGCTGCAAGTATGTACTCCCAATCGGAGTCATCAGTCTGCATGACATTTATCTCCTCGACTTTCACACTGAATTTCACAGACATAATGCTACGATAATAGGAATTTTCTTGTACTTTGTCTTTCCCGTTCTCTTTGCACTTCTCATTGCGCAACTCATGACACTGTAGGCATATATGACCCTTCTTGCCACAATGATGACATGTCACATATCATTTCTCCCACGACACTTGCTGCACAACTTACCATGTGGCTTAGACTTAGACTTCTGCGAGTCTCTGCCACGTCCATACCCACAATCATTCTTTCCATTACAATCTCTGCCTCTAATAGTCAAAGCATGCGACACATGAGAGGCATCCAAGTTCTTACTATTGATCTCTTCCTGCAGAAGAGCACTCTCTACATCATGCAAGTTCAAAATAGTAGCATGAGCACATAAGGCAATGCGGACTACATCCCATGACTCACTTAGAGTCCCAAGGAAAAACAATGGAGCAACCTCAACATTAAAGGTAATACCCTGTGAAGTCAAGTTCTTGAGAATAGCATGGAACGAGCTCAAATGAGCAGACTTTGTCATATTCTCCTTCATGCGCAAGTCCATAAGCTACTTCAGCCAATACATCTGACTTGCTTAACTTTTCTTGTCATAGAGGCTCTTAATTTTATCCCAAAGCTTCCAAGCACTCTGTGCTTCCTTAACCACATTATAATGCACGTGTTAGTGAGAGACAAGATGAGGGAGGACTTGCATAACTCATCAAGCTCATCCCATTCGCCATCACTCATAGTTTCAGGCTAATGGCTATGCATCCTTAGTGGCTTGATTTGAGATTTCTTCACCAATACTACCAAACTTAGCTCTTCCAATAGTCATAATTCGTACCATTAAGCTTAGTGATGTTGAAGATAGCATTGTCAATGGAAGAAGATGCCATGCTGTAATCCAAAATGGTGTAGACAGTTCAAAACTACTTGCTTTTTTCTACTGTAAACAACCAAAATATCACCAAAACCAAGGCAAAATGACCACGAGCTAATAGCTAATGATGCTGCCCACCAAGTAGCATTAAAAGAACATAAAATCAAGATGATTTAGCATGAAAATTCCATGACAGTCCATGCATAACTACTTGCTATAATAAATTACAGCCATGCACAATGAGAGAAAACTATAGGCAAAATGAATGCATCGAGTCAACCACTAGCTATCAAAGCATAACTAGCATCAAGCGGACATAAATCAGCATGTGACAATCATACGGACATTGAGAAAACACCCAAGCATCTCAAATGAATCCATCAGTAAACCAAAATACCCCCTATGTAATAGGCCAAAGTGTACACAACACTGGCAAGACCTGACACAAATAGGTATATGCTTAAGAAGTGTAAAGCCCAAATCAGCCCAAACACATCTGTGAGGACCAAGTATATCAACCATGCAACATCCAAGTGAAGATCCTGTGACCGGACCTTCCTTTATTCAAAATGTCACTAAAAGAATAAAGAATAAAGTGGCGGTGAAGGGCGCTCGCCACCTGCATTGTGCAGTGGCAGGTACTATCAATGTAGTAATACACGAGTGACTGGGCAGAGGTGTCTTTACCCCCAACAACTATTGTTGGATTCCTGAAATTGGACAAGGATGCTTGGTCCGATTCAAATAGGTGTCCAATCAGACAGGTCATTCGGTCCTATTCAATGGCCCGATTATCATGATAGAATGATCGGACAAGGTGGTGAGTCCGATTTCTCCTCGTCCGCCGACTCTTGAGATTGAACGGAAGTGGGTTGTCCGATTAGACAAGTCAAATTTTTGTGTCCAATTTTTGAGCATCCAATTCTAGATGGTTCGATTCTATGTGTTCAATCTTCTAGATTGGACTTGATCTGAGCATCCGATTTCAATGATAAAAAACAAGCGCCAATTATGATTTGCTAAAAATCTCCACTCTAATCCCACCACCACCTACAAGAACTTCTAGAAATCAAGTAAGGGTTTCTGATTTCTCTCTCGTAAGCTTTCCACTTCTTCCAAAATGTGAATGTGCATTCTGATGTTTACTATTTATTATCTTCTATTCAAAGCTTCTATGGTTAGTTTTTTTTTTCTTTTGGGACTTCATGAGATGAGCTTCTATTGAAATTATGTTTGTAGGACCATGTCTATCCTAAATGTTAGTTTGAAAACATAAGTGTGATGTATGTGGTTTATTAGTAGGTTTAAAAGAGAGGTGTTTCATATGTAGTTTGTTAATGTGCTAGGTGGTCACTAATTTAGGGTTGGTAGATTACTAAGTATAGTACACTAGTAGCTTATTAGGATATATTAATAGGCTAGTAATTTTATTAGATATAATTGAGATTTATTTGTTAGTCAACCAGAAAGTTACTAGTTTAGGATTGTTAGATTTAACTTGGTTAAGATAATTAATATACTAAGGCTCATTCAAGAGTGGTAAGATTCTTTGCTTTCAATTAGCATTTTGTTCTAAGTCTAAGGATGCCTTAGACACACACATGTATGCATATGCATACATACATATCTTCCTATGTGTGCGTGTGTGTGTGCATGTGCATGCATGCATGCATGCTAGATGCATATGGTATGATAATGCATTAATTATGTTAAGAAACTTCATATGCAATTAGATGATCCAAGATGTTGAAGGAAATCTCAAAAAAGAAAGTGAAAGACTATGCTTCATATATCTAGAGGATGAGGGCAAGCAAGTTACTACTAAAGGTAGAATAAAGTGATAGGATTGGGCTTCCTTTATCTAAAGGATGAGGGCAAGAAAGTAGTACTTTTGCGCATAAATTGAGTGACAATCCTTGTAGGAAAAATTGACCAATTGCACTTGCATCTTGATAGACTACATTGAGAAGATGAAAATTTGTGTTTTCATTACATTGGCTTGTGCATAATGTTGAATGTCATAGACAAAAAAATTATAAGTTGCTATGATTCAAAATTTGAGCATGTTAACCCCAGTGCAAAGAAAGTAAAATAAAATTAAAAAGATGCAGGGAAACCCCAATGCAAGGAAAGAAAAAAGAAAATTAAAAAGAAGTAGAGCAAAGTGGAAAAAGGTAGCCCCTAGCTCAAGAAATAGGAGGAAAAAAGGCCAAAAGCACAAGGACAACATTAAAAGTTTAGGGCAAGCGCAAAAGAGGAAATGTTAATTTTAAATATAAGAGCACACTCTAAATCCTTGTAAAAGAGTGCCATGCTCCCTCCTGTGTAATTTGTAAATGTAAACAGGCATGAGTGAAGACACAATGCAAATAGGAAGGGAATAGGAATAGAGGACCTAGGCAAAAATGGCCGGTCATGTAAAAAAGGGATGGGTGCCCAAAGGGGATTAGAGTTTTGTATAAAAGGAAAAAAGTGAATGAAGAAGCTCATTCTTGAATGTGGCCAAAACTAGCTCTCCTCCTCCTCCTCCTCCTCCTCCTCCTCCTCCTCCTCCTCCTCCTCCTCCTCCTCCTCTTCTTCTTCTTCTTCTTCTTCTTCTTGCTTGCTTGCTTGCTTGCTTGAGCTTATGCTTGAGAGAGGGAGTGTGAGGGAGTGAAAGTGTGAGTGTGTGAGGGTGAGGAACCACAGTGGAGAAGCTCTCCATCTTCTCCTCTCTTCTTCTTCTCTTCTCTTCTCTTCTATTGTCTCGTGTGCACAACAATGCAGCATGGAGCTTGGAGCTTGAGGATCAAGCTTGCTTGAGCTTGCACCTTGGATTGTGGAGCTACCAAAGTGCTTGAGGGAGGATGAAACTCAATCGAGCATGGACTTACAATACGACATTCAAAAGAACTATAGGCCACATCTCGTTCAAGCTTGTATATGGAGAAGAGTGTGTCTTACCATTGGAAATAGAGCTGTCCACTATGCGATTTGCTCTCAATCATTGGTTGGGAGCATTGCAAGAAAGATTTATTTCTCTTGTGCATCTTGATGAAATTCAATTGCAGGCTTTATTACATCAATAGGTAGGGAAGAAGAGAATGAAAGCACTTCACGACCTTCGGGCTAAGAAATATAAATTTGTAAAGGGTCAGTAGGTATTGTATTATGATGCTCGTCATGAGCTATAGGGGGGCTCCATTAGCTCTCCCAGCACCCAACAATTCAAAGCCAGACATCCCTAGGATGACTGGACATCAACCCCACAAGGATACCTAGACCCATCACAACCCATCCATCAAGCAATGCTCCGATACATTACATAGAGGAGCCAAATGAGGACAAAGCATACATAAACCCTTATGTCTTGTATGATAAAGAGGGCAATCCCATCTTGATGGATTTCAAACTAGTGTCGATGATGGTATTGGGCAAGAGAAGAGGTAGAGGTCTAGGAGGACAGGACGAGGAACCCATCGCATGTTGGACTTGCAAACACCTAGGACATATCTCATCCGGATGCCCCAAAAGGGAGCAAGCCAATCGAGAGAAGGCCAACTTGAGATGCCTTGGGTGTGGGATCACACACTTGTATGCCGAGTGCCCTAGGTGAAAACCTTCCACTAGTTTCAACTATTGTGCCATCTGTACCAATCGGGACTGGTTAGAGTTGAAATACTTGATGGTGAAGCCATGCTAATTCCGTTGAATGTCATGAGCTGAGCACAGGCAAAGCAAGCTGGTATTTCATTACTCGGACCTAGCAACCTTGACGTAGCTTTAATAGGGAAAAAAAGCCATAGAAGAAGGAAAAAGAGGGCTAAGACAAAGATTACATATAAGAAAGATAGTGCCACCACATCACCGAGCAAGTCACGAATCCAGAAGCAAAGAAATCTACTCCTAAGACAATAGAAAAGGAAAGTGTCATGGTTAGAGAATATCCCAATCTGAGGCACCAATTAGAAGTTGTGGATAAGGTCAAGGAATGGGTGAGAGAAGCCCAAGTGCACCTAAAGGATGTGGATTCCATTATCGAAGATGAGATTGATGAGCTCTCTAGTGTGAGAACATCGATTTCACCTACTCGGTTCAAATCAAGAGACCCATCTACACCCCACATAACACCATGTAGACAGATCCTAGATGCCACAAGTGGGCAAACTACTCAAGATCATTGGCAAAAGAGTGTAGAGCCTAACGAAAAGCAAGCAGTTGAAAAATTGCTCACGACATTGTTTTATATTAAGTTTAAGTCATGCACTTAGGTCCACCGCCACTTCAGCTTGTCCATAAGATCCCTCAAGGGTTTGAGATTGGAAGCTAGGTTACTTGCCATCCCTTTTGTCAAGTATTATAGGGTCCCCTAGAGTTCAAGTTTGTTAGATGGAGTGTGAAAAGTTACAAGTGTTGGTTGTCTGCTAGGGCTCCTGATCGTCATGCAAAGTGATACTAGTGGTGAGGTCTTACCCTTGTGTAGCTGAGATGTTGTGTCTTTATGGAACTCACTAGCTGTCCTTACATCCTGCTTATAATCCTCTTTGTCATTTGAAAATAATAGGTTGATGGTAGCTAGCACGTACATCCAATCCCATCCTCGAGGCAAGGGATATACTTCGTTAGTGACAAATAATAATTCCTAACTTGTGAGTCTCCTTTCAAGATAGTGGAGATGAGTGTTAAAGCCTTTGATCTGTTGCGTAAGAATATAAGACAATTACCCCAATCTTCTATCACTCGTGCATTTTTCATCCATGTTTTGCCTAGCAGGAAGTCATAGTCCACTCCCTTCATGTCTATGAAATTCACTGAGAACTAGACTCCCGCTATCTTCAAGGGCTAGTCTTTTAGAACTCCAAACAGTCTGACCTTCATTCCATTAGCGAGCTGACATTAAACATTATGGTCTCCACAGGTGGATTACCCCAAGCCTGCAGAACTACATGCTGAGCACATTGATTCCAGGTCCCATATCTACAATTCCCTTTCTTGTAGCATCTCCTAATGTGTTGATAGCAAGACTGTGTGTATCTTTATGCCTTCCCAAAAGACATTTACGTGCAAAGACTTAGGCACTAAGTTCAAGGTTAAGCTTGGTATGTGCATTACTGTGTCATGGTCAAGCAAGTCCATCACTCCAAGCTCGTACTGATCACGAATGAGAAGAGGGTTGAGGCTATGATGAACAGTTAGAAGATAACAATTTGGACAATGAGTATGAAGACTACTTCTCTAAAAATGAGGAAGGTGAGGAAGAGGTCGAGACAATAGAGTATAACACGGACAGCCAAGTGATTGAATAGATACAAGGAGACTCCAAGCCATGAAAAGCCAATGTACTTAGGAATGAAAGAGGAGTTTTCATAACACAATGTGACCTGGTTGGACCACCTAGGGGTGATAGACCACGAGCAAGCTTGATTAGTTCAACCAAGTACTGCACCACTCCTTATAATAGAATTGACCTTAGAGCTCCAACCATCAAAGGGGGAACTCCTTCTTCTAGCGAAGGTTGTGAGTTTAAATCTGCATCAAAAGTGAGCTCTAAAAGTGACCCGCCAACCACCTAAGGACAAACACACCAAAGGGGACCTCCTAGTCCACCTAAGGTGGAGGCGGTTGAATGAGGATAAGAGGAAGCAGTCAAGGAGATTGGAAGCCAAAGAGCAATGAAAGCCCCATGACCTACCTATGAACTTCACGAAGTTCAAAAAGGGAAATAGGGTAGTAATCTTGTTAGGAGCTAAGAGGCAACAACAAGCAAATGAACCAATAGAAGGCCCTACTAAGGTCAAGGAAGCCAACTTGGCAGGGGAAGGGAAAAAGCCTTGACCTATGTTCATAGATAATGACCTGACTGATGAAAAGGAGGCTGATCTCATTGTTCTCCTGCTAGACCTCATAGATGTATTTTCTTGGTCCTTAGATGAACTCAAAGGAGTCTATCCAAGAGTCGCAACCCATAACATCCTGATGACTCTAGACGCAACACCAATTAAATAGTGGCCATACCCGATCAATCCAAAGCACACACATGCCATCAAGGAGGAGATAGATAAGTTGTTGAAGGCCATATTCATATATGAAATTGAGCACACGGATTGGATATTACACATAGTGATTTTCCTAAAGAAAAATGGAAAGATTCAAGTGTGTGTGAATTATTAAAAGGTCAATGCTGCAACGAAGAGAGATAACTATCCACTTCCCTATATAGAGCACATGCTCAAAAGAGTAGCGAGAAAAGAGACCTACAGTTTCTTGGATGGCTTCTCAGGTTATAAATAGGTGTAGGTGTAGCTTGACGATAGGCATAATACAATCTTTGCAATGAAATGGGGCATGTTTGCCTACATAGTCATGCCATTTGGATTGACAAATGCACTAGGTACCTTTCATCACCTCATGTGTACCATCTTCAAATACATGCTTTGGCAAGAATTGAAGGTGTTTTTTGATGATCTATGCATTCTCACTCTAGTTGTTAGAGGGAACATCTGGATAAACTTCGTGCAGTCCTCCTTGAGCGGTGTAGGTTGTATAGCCTCTCCTTGAGAACCCTAAAGTGCCAGTTGTGGGTGAAGCATGGATGTATCCTAGGGCACATTGTGTCTAAGAATGGCATTGTCATCAATTTCTCCAAAGTTAGAGTCACTGTCAATGTACCACCACCCACGAACTATAAGGGAGTTCACCAATTACCCATTTGTAAGGACAAGATGGAGTTGACCCTGGCTATAGCACAACAACCCCTTGAAAAGTGGGGGATTGACTTTATTGGGCCAATCAACCTTGTAGCACAATAATCACAAGCAAAGTACATCATTGTAGCAATAGATTATCTCATGAAATGGGCCGAAGTTCGGGCCACCAGGAAGAATGATGCTAGTGTTGAGATATCGAGCTCCACTCGTGATACGCCAGGGTGACCGTTGTGTATTTATGTCACCGACTTGTCAGTTGTAGATGCGGTTGGTACACCGCCCATGAATAATAGCTAGACGACAGCTATCCTTATCTACTCTAGTTCGTGGCTCAGTTAGTATGCCACCTTAGTTAGTTGAGTTTGGTTTGAGACCCATATAGAGGGTTCTTCTATTTCTTTGTACTAGAGTTCTTTTGGCTTACACAACTAAGAAGAGGAAAACTGTTTTCAGCCTCCACCCTTGTGTGTCTTCCCCCATTGTGCAAGCAAGAAAGCTTCAAGCGAGACTCCTTCCTTCTCTCCCACAATCTTGACATGGTATCAGAGCCTTGTTCGTGGTAAGGAGCTCAAGAAAGCAAGCCAAGCTCGCGGTGGTCTGGTAAGAGGAGCAGTGTTGCTTTCATTTTCTGTTTTGGGAGCAGATCTCTGCAGGTAGCACAGCCGGAAATTGCAGGAGTGCATTGTCTCAGGTTGAGACGCCCTTCGCGCTGAAGCAAGAGGGCAGTATATGCTGCGGGAAAGAGCTTTAGCTCTTGGCGACCCTGTTTTTTTGATTTGAGGCCATTTCGGGGCCTGTTTTGGAGGCGGAAGTTTTCTGCACGCACTCAGGAAAAGGCTCAGTTTTATGCTGTGCAACCACTGTTCTACAGGTCGGTGAATAGTTACTGTAAAAATTGCTTTGTATGCTTGTACGCAGAGACATTGGGAGTTACAGAATCATCCCTGTTGCCTGTTGATGCAAAATCGTCACTAGGAAGTGACTGTGTGGTCAAATACCACTTTCGCCAGTTTTGCAGATTTTCCCTTGTGAGGGTGAAGCTGTGGTTTTTGCAGTGACAGAATTTTTTGCAGTCTTCTGTAATGGCATCTGATTCTCTTTCACAGATTGTCACTGAAAAGCTTGACAAGAACAACTTCCAAGCATGGAAGTTTAGAATGACGAATTTCCTTATGGGAAAAGGATATTGGAAATTTGTTGCAGGAAATGAAGAAGAACCAGTTCTTCCTGATGTTCCCAATCAACAGCAAATGCAGGCATTCAAAACATGGCATGAGAGAGCCAGGAAAGTTATGTATTGGCTGTCTATCAGCATTTCAGACTCTATGATCGTGCATATTCAAGATGCAAGTACGCCAAAGGAGGCATGGGATACTCTGTCAAAGATGTATAGCACAAATACACAAGCCAGGAAAATGCAGCTCAAGCAAGAGTTGCACAATGTGCAAAGAGAAAATATGAGCATCAATGACTACCACATGAAGGTGAAGAAGATCGCAGATGCACTTGCTTCCATTGGGTCGCCAGTGGAAGATGATGATTTAGTTTCCGTGACCTTGAATGGTCTAGGAAAGGATTATGCACAGTTTCGGACATCCATTTCAGTTCGTGAAAGATTTCCTGATTTTGAGGAGTTGATTGCTCTTCTAATTTCTGAGGAGCAGAGAAATGGTGGTGCATCTTCTTCAGGAGGAACTTCAAAAGAAGCTGTCTTCTACTCAAATGCTGGAAGAGGTAGAGGCAGAGGTAGAGGAGGCCGATTTGGAGGCCGTGGCAGAAATCAGAATATGCAGCAAACTCAAGAAAACCAGTCCTATGGAGGAGGACGTGGTAACTCTAGAGGCAGGGGGAGCCAAAGAGGTCGTGGTGGATGGCAAAGAGGTCAAAATGCAAACAGTAATGTTGAATGCTACTACTGTGGTAAAATGGGTCATATGGCTAAAGACTGCTATAAAAAGCAGAATGACATCATGAATGGAAAACTGCAACAAGGGAATTATGCATCTTCTAGCAGACAGGGTGATGACAGAAATGAGCATTTGTTCATGGTGCAGCACATGAACAATTCTGTGACAAGTGTAGAAGAAAGCAATGATGTATGGTATGTTGACTCAGGTGCATCAAACCACATGACAGGTCATGCAGAATGGATGGAGGATGCAAGGAAAATGGAAAAACCAGGATTTGTGGGGACTGGTGATGATACTGCACATCCTATTGTGCAGATTGGAAAAATTCCCTTGTCTATGCAGGATGGGAAAAAGAAATACCTGTCTGATGTATTTCATGTCCCGAATATCACCAAGAATCTAGTTTCTGTTGGTCAAATGGTTGAACAGGGCTTGCAGGTCAGATTTAATCCTCATGGATGCTTTGTTGAGGATATGAAAAATAAAGGTCGCTTGATAGCAAAAGGAAAGAAGAAGGGCAGAATGTTTACATTGGATGCAGACATGTCTGAATTGAGTGCAGCAATGTTTGCACATGGGACCGGTGTAGTTGCAGATATTGATATCTGGCATAAACGCATTGGTCATGTTAATGTACAGCGACTTAAATCAATGCAGGCCCAAAATATTGTTGCAGGATTGCCAAAATTCAAGGTTGCAGAAATGCATAAGGTATGTGAAGCCTGTCAGTTTGGAAAACAGGCAAGGAAACCATTTCCTAGACATGTTCAAGAGAGTGAGAAGCCATTGGAATTAATCCACTCTGATGTGTGGACTACTAAAGCTGCATCTCTTGGAGGCTGTCATTATTTTGTCACTTTTATTGATGACTATAGCAGAAAAGTTTGGGTGTATTTTATGAAAAAGAAAAGTGAAGTTTTTGGGCATTTCAAAACCCTTAAAGCTATGGCTGAAAAAGAAACAGGTCTGCAAATAAAATGCCTAAGGTCAGATGGAGGGGGAGAGTACCTCTCAAATGAGTTTGCAAAGTTCTTGCAGGAGCATGGCATAAAGCAGCAATATTCATGCAGTCATACCCCACAACAAAATGGAATTGCAGAAAGGAAAAACAGGCATATTGGAGAGGTATCTCGTGCCATGCTCAATGAAAAAGACTTGCCAGATTTTTATTGGGCTGAAGCAGTTGCTACAGCAGTCTACATAATGAACAGGACTCCCACTGCAGCAATACATGGAATGACTCCAGAGGAGAGGTATACTGGTAGGAAACCAGATATTTCTCATTTGAAAATTTTTGGTTGCGTTGCCTATGTACATGTGCCAGATGAGTTGAGATCCAAGTTGGATCCAAAAGCTGAAAAGTGCATCTTTATTGGTTACTCTCTGCAGCAAAAAGGGTATAGATGCTATAACCCTTCTACTCGTAAATTTACAGTGAGCAGAGATGTTGTTTTTGATGAGATGAGTAGCTGGTATAAACCAGTAAATGTGATTGATGATGTAGATGCACAAAATGGTAATGCTGCACAGAATTCACAGCAGCAGTCACAAAATATTAGTGGACCTGGAGCGTCCTCTAGCAGTGGTTCACATTCTTCGCCATGGACAGGCAGATTGAGATCAGGAGAATCTTCTCAAAACAATGCAGATAGTGGTATGCAGGTATCACGAAAAGGAAAAGAGAAGGTTGATCAGCCCATGGTTGATGTGAATGCAGGTCACTCTTATGTGGATGGTGAATCTAGTGGCTCAGAACAGAGCATTGATGATGAGTTGGGTATTCCTTCTATTGTTACACCTGGAGTAAGGAAGACCAGGGATGTTTTGAGAGCACCTGGGAGTGAACCCACTTTGCGCAGGTCTACCAGAGTTAGGTATCCTGTGGATAGGCTGAAATATGATGGATTTACAGCCATTCACTATGCATATATGGTCAAAGTGATACAAGAACCAAAACCCACTTCTTTTGAGCAAGCCATGGGAAAAGAAAAATGGGAGAAAGCCATGGATGAAGAAATGGATGCCTTGGAAGCAAATGCTACATGGGAGTTAGTACCTTTGCCTAAAGGTAAGAATGCAATTGGCTGTCAGTGGGTTTATAAGGTGAAGCACAATGCAGATGGTTCTGTGAACAGATACAAGGCAAGATTAGTAGTCAAGGGGTATGCACAAACATATGGCATTGACTATGAAGAAACATTCAGTCCAGTTGCAAGGATGGCAACTGTAAGAGCAGTCATTGCTATGGCTGCATCAAAGGGATGGTCTTTACATCAGATGGATGTAAAGAATGCCTTCTTGCATGGTGATTTGCAAGAAGAGGTCTATATGGAGCAGCCACCAGGTTATGTGCATGCTGTTCATCCTGAGTTTTTTTGCAGGTTGAAGAAAGCCTTGTATGGCTTGAAGCAAGCACCTAGAGCATGGTCTGACAAGATAGGACAGTATCTTGTCACTATTGGCTTTCAGATTTCCAAGGCAGATTTTTCACTTTATGTGAGAAAAACAGAGAAAGGTATTATGCTACTTGTCATTTATGTTGATGATTTGATTATGACAGGTGACAGTGATGAAGATATCCTTCATGTGAAAATGCTATTGAAGCAGAAGTTTGAGATGAAGGATTTGGGAGAGCTGCGTTATTTCTTGGGCATTGAGGTGATTAGATCACCAAGTGGGATACAGCTCTTGCAGAGGCAGTATGGATTGGACATGCTGTCCAAATATGGGATGACAGGCTGTAAGCCTATTTCAGTTCCTTTGGAGCAGAATGTGAAGCTGAGCACAGATGCAGGTGAGCTTCTAGAAGACCCTACTATGTACAGACGCATAGTAGGAAGTTTGATTTATATGACTATTACCAGGCCAGATTTGAGTTATGTTGTTGGATTGGTAAGTCAGTTTATGCAGGCTCCAAGGAAACCACATTTGGATGCGGCTAGACGCATACTCAGGTATGTGAAGTCCACATTGCAGTATGGACTATTTTATGAGACTGGGGTTCAGATACAGTTGCATGGATACACTGATGCTGATTGGGCTGGTAGTATTTCTGATAGACGATCTACCAGTGGATATGTGTTCTCTTTTGGGAGTGCTGCAGTCACTTGGAGTAGCAAGAAACAGCCTACAGTTGCCTTGTCGAGCACAGAGGCTGAGTACAGGGGTGCAGCAATGGCTGCATGTGAGGTAGCTTGGTTGCATAAGCTACTTTATGATATGCATCAGTCTACAGATGGACCAGTTGTCATTTATTGTGACAACATGAGTAGTATACACTTGGCAAATAACCCAGTCTATCATGCTAGAACAAAGCACATTGAGGTGCATTATCACTATGTGCGAGAGAGGGTTTTACTAGGTCTTATTGATCTAGTTTATGTCAGCACAGAGGATCAGGTAGCTGACATATTTACGAAGGCATTGGGCGCAGAGAAGCTGCGCAAGTTCAGAGACCTGCTTGGTGTGCAGGAATTGGGATTGAGCTCGAGGGGGAGTGTTGAGATATCGAGCTCCACTCGTGATATGCCAGGGTGACCGTTGTGTATTTATGTCACTAACTTGTCAGTTGTAGATGCGGTTGGTACACCGCCCATGAATAATAGCTAGACGACAGCTATCCTTATCTACTCTAGTTCGTGGCTCAGTTAGTATGCCACCTTAGTTAGTTGAGTTTGGTTTGAGACCCATATAGAGGGTTCTTCTATTTCTTTGTACTAGAGTTCTTTTGGCTTACACAACTAAGAAGAGGAAAACTGTTTTCAGCCTCCACCCTTGTGTGTCTTCCCCCATTGTGCAAGCAAGAAAGCTTCAAGCGAGACTCCTTCCTTCTCTCCCACAATCTTGACAGCTAGGACCACGATTACGTTCCTTTAGGAGTAGGTGATCTTGCGATCGGCTACCCAATTGAGCTAGTTAGTGATCAAGACATGCACTTCATTAATGAAATGATTGCCCATTTACTGTCTACATGATCATTCATAGAAAATAATCACCATACTACCCTCAAGCTAATGGTCAAGTGAAATCCATGAACAAAATCTTAGTGAACATACTGACTAAGATAGTCTCTGTCTCACACAGTAAGACTGGGACAATAAACTCATGGCAGCACTATGGGCCTATAGAGCAACCTATAAGATGGCAATAGGGCAAACACCATTGAAGCTTACCTACAAGACCGAAGTGATCCTCCCAATGGAGTTTTTTGTTCTAATCTTGAGAGTAGCAGTGCAAGAGAGATGGGATGGCAAGGAGGCATGAAGGACAGAACACATGGGGGCACAGAGCTAGACCACCTTTTTGAGACCCAACTCCTAACTATCCATGTGCTAATCTATGAAAATGCAAGATACAAGAGCTGATTTGACAAACATGTTAAACAATGTGATTTCAAGTACATCAACCTAGTTCTACTATATTCTGTAAAGGGTCATAAGCAAAAGATGAAGTTCAGAGGATTGGGGCCTTCAAGGTCCGCAATATTAGTCAAATTGGCAACATAGAACTTGAGACCCTAGAAGGAAAGGGCGTAGGCTTCTTCAATGGTAGTTGCCTCAAAAGAAGTACTACCCCACATGCATCCATACATGAGCCTCCATTGCTAGAACCCCCCGTAAACGTGAGAGTTGCCACTATCACCGAGATAGAGGATGTGGATGAGGAAACTATAGAACCTACCTACCTACGCATATCGGTGATTACCCGGAAGAAGACACACATCTTTGATGTGCTTATTGATGAGGGAGTTGATTGTAATATCCTTACACATGACCATTGGACCCTCATTGGTCAACTCCAATTGAAGCATACTAATGCTAAACTCAGCCCATTGGGAGGGGGAAGGCATTCCTATTCACTGTTGGGAAAGTGAAAAATAACAATCTCTATCGAGACTGAAAGCCTTCCTATGAGCTTCTACATGATTCCTAACACTAAGGCTATTGGTAAGGAATCACTACTAGGATGTACATTCAAGAAACAAGCACACTGCAATGTCGACTGACTCATAGCACATGGAGCTCGCTATTGGTAATGTTCAAATAGTGACGGCTATCAACAAGGGCAACGTGGCTCAATTGCAGCCTACAGTTCCATCAGTAGATGAACCAAGTGCAAGGTCTAAGAAGGGGGGTCGTTATTTATCCCACCCTACTAAGACAGACCATTGAGATGACAAGCTCAACACATGCATGCATTAATGATGGACTGCCTGGTTAGATGGGTCCACACATCTACACTTAGCACGTCGGTGGTCATTATGACTCTCACATGGCCATTGACTCATTACTTATTATATTCAAGTTGTTACACCTATTTACAGCTGGCATAGTTATAGCACCAGTCGACTAGTGTAGTCGGTTATGCATTGTTTGACTTAGTAAGCCATTTTCCTTTATGTTGCATCTTATCTATACTTTGTGTACATTGCAAAGTGTGTGAAAGAAGAAGAATAAACCAGCAAGAAAACGTTTTGGCCTCCATCTCTCTTCTTGTCTCTTGAGTGAGCTTCTCCTTGTGCATTCTGTGTGTGTTCGGCACAGCATTTTGAGCAAGTCCCCACCACGCAATTCGTGACATGGTATCAGAGTTGTCAAGATTGTGGGAGAGAAGGAAGGAGTCTCACTTGTAGCTTTCTTGCTTGCACAATGGGGGAATACACACAGAGGTGGAGGCTGAAAACAGTTTTCCTCTTCTTAGTTGTGTAAGCCAAAAGAACTCTCTTACAAAGAAATAGAAGAACCCTATATATGGGTCTCAAACCAAACTCAACTAACTAAGGTGGCATACTAACTGAGCCACGAACTAGAGTAGATAAGGATAGCTATCATGTAGCTATTATTCATGGGCGGTGTACCAACCTCGTCTGCAACTGATAGGTCGGTGACACAAATACACAACGGTCACCCTGGCGTATCACGAGTGGAGCTCGATATCTCAACACTCCCCCTCGAGCTCAATCCCAATTCCTGCACACCAAGTAGGTCTCTGAACTTGCGCAGCTTCTCTGCGCCCAATGCCTTTGTGAATATGTCAGCTATCTGATCCTCTGTGCTGACATAAACTAGATCAATAAGACCTAGTAAAACCCTCTCCCGCACATAGTGAAAATGCACCTCAATGTGCTTTGTTCTAGCATGATAGACTGGGTTATTTGCCAAGTGTATACTACTCATGTTGTCACAATAAATGACAACTGGCCCATTTGTAGGCTGATGCATATCATAAAGTAGCTTATGCAACCAAGCTACCTCACATGCAGCCATTGCTGCACCCCTGTACTCAGCCTCTGTGCTGGACAAGGCAACTGTAGGCTGTTTCTTGCTGCTCCAAGTGACTGCAGCACTCCCAAAAGAGAACACATATCCACTGGTAGATCGTCTATCAGAAATGCTACCAGCCCAATCAGCATCAGTATATCCATGCAACTGTATCTGAACCCCAGTCTCATAAAATAGTCCATACTGCAATGTGGACTTCACATACCTGAGTATGCGTCTAGCCGCATCCAAATGCGGTTTCCTTGGAGCCTGCATAAACTGACTTACCAATCCAACAACATAGCTCAAATCTGGCCTGGTAATAGTCATATAAATCAAGCATCCTACTATGGGTCTATACATAGTAGGGTCTTCTAGAAGCTCACCTGCATCTGTGCTCAGCTTCACATTCTGCTCCAAAGGAACTGAAATAGGCTTACAGCCTGTCATCCCATATTTGGACAACATGTCCAATCCGTACTGCCTCTGCAAGAGCTGTATCCCACTTGGTGATCTAATCACCTCAATGCCCAATAAATAACGCAGCTCTCCCAAATCCTTCATCTCAAACTTCTGCTTCAATAGCATTTTCACATGAAGGATATCTTCATCACTGTCACCTGTCATAATCAAATCATCAACATAAATGACAAGTAGCATAATACCTTTCTCTGTTTTTCTCACATAGAGTGAGAAATCTGCCTTGGAAATTTGAAAGCCAACAGTGACAAGATACTGTCCTATCTTGTCAGACCATGCTCTAGGTGCTTGCTTCAAGCCATACAAGGCTTTCTTCAACATGCAAACAAACTTAGGATGAACAACATGCTCATAACCTGGTGGGTGCTCCATATAGACCTCTTCTTGCAAATCACCATGCAAGAAGGCATTCTTTACATCCATCTGATGTAAAGACCATCCCTTTGATGCAGCCATAGCAATGACTGCTCTTACGGTTTCCATCCTTGCAACCAGACTGAATGTTTCTTCATAGTCAATGCCATATGTTTGTGCATACCCCTTGACTACTAATCTTGCCTTGTATCTGTTCACAGAACCATCTGCATTGTGCTTCACCTTATAAACCCACTTACAGTCAATTGCATTCTTACCTTTAGGAAAAGGTACCAATTCCCATGTATCATTTGCTTCCAAGGCATCCATTTCTTCATCCATGGCTTTCTCCCATTTTTCTTTTCCCATGGCTTGCTCAAAAGAAGTGGGTTCTGGTTCCTGTATCACTTTGACCATATATGTATAGTGAATGGCTGTAAATCCATCATATTTCAGCCTATCCACAGGATACCTAGCTCTCGTAGACCTGCGCAAAGTAGGTTCACTCCCAGGTGCTCTCAAAACATCCCTGGTCTTCCTTACTCCAGGTATAACAATAGAAGGAATACCCAACTCATCATCAATGCTCTGTTCTAAGCCATTGGATTCACCATCCACATAAGAGTGACATGCATTCACATCAAACATGGGCTGATCAACCTTCTCTTTTCCTTTTCGTGATACCTGCATACCAGTATCTGCATTGCTTTGAGAAGATTCTCCTGATCTCAATCTGCCTGTCCATGGCGAAGAATGTGAACCACTGCTAGAGGACGCTCCAGGTCCATTAATATTTTGTGACTGCTGCTGTGAATTCTGTGCAGCATTACCATTTTGTGCATCTACATCATCAATCACATTTACTGGTTTATACCAGCTGCTCATCTCATCAAAAACAACATCTCTGCTCACTGTAAACTTACGAGTAGAAGGGTTATAGTATCTATACCCTTTTTGTTGCAGAGAGTAACCAATAAAGATGCACTTCTCAGCTTTTGGATCCAACTTGGATCTCAGCTCATCTGGCACATGTACATAGGCAATGCAACCAAAAAATTTCAAATGAGAAATATATGGTTTCCTACCAGTATACCTCTCCTCTGGAGTCATCCCATGTATTGCTGCAGTGGGAGTCCTGTTCATTATGTAGACTGTTGTAGCAACTGCTTCAGCGCAATAAAAATCTGGCAGGTCTTTTTCATTGAGCATGGCACGAGATACCTCTCCAATATGCCTGTTTTTCCTTTCTGCAATTCCATTTTGTTGTGGGGTATGACTACATGAATATTGCTGCTTTATGCCATGCTCCTGCAGGAACCTTGCAAACTCATTTGAGAGGTACTCTCCCCCTCCATCTGACCTTAGGCATTTTATTTGCAGACCTGTTTCTTTTTCAGCCATAGCTTTAAGAGTTTTGAAATGCCCAAAAACTTCACTTTTCTTTTTCATAAAAATACACCCAAACTTTTTTGCTATAGTCATCAATAAAAGTGACCAAATAATGACAGCCTCCAAGAGGTGCAGCTTTAGTAGTCCACACATCAGAGTGGATTAATTCCAATGGCTTCTTACTCTCTTGAACATGTCTAGGAAATGGTTTCCTTGCCTGTTTTCCAAATTGGCAGGCTTCACATACCTTATGCATTTCTGCAACCTTGAATTTAGGCAATCCTGCAACAATATTTTGGGCCTGCATTGATTTAAGTCGCTGTACATTAACATGACCAATGCGTTTATGCCAGATATCAATATCTGCAACTACACCAGTCCCATGTGCAAACATTGCTGCACTCAATTCAGGCATGTCTGCATCCAATGTAAACATTTTGCCCTTCTTCATTCCTTTTGCTATCAAGTGACCTTTATTTTTCATATCCTCAACAAAGCATCCATGAGGATTAAATCTAACCTGCAAGCCCTGCTCAAGCATTTGACCAACAGAAACCAGATTCTTGGTGATATTCGGGACATGAAATACATCGGATAGGTATTTCATTTTCCCATCCTGCATAGACAAAGGAATTTTTCCAATCTGCACAATAGGATGTGCAGTATCATCACCAGTCTCCACAAATCCTAGTTTTTCCATTTTCCTTGCATCCTCCATCCATTCTGCATGACCTGTCATGTGGTTTGATGCACCTGAGTCAACATACCATACATCATTGCTTTCTTCTGTACTTGTCACAGAATTGTTCATGTGCTGCACCATAAACAAAGTGCTCATTTCTGTCATCACCCTGTCTACTAGAAGATGCATAATTCCCTTGTTGGAATTTTTCATTCATGATGTCATTCTGCTTTTTATAGCAGTCTTTGGCCATATGACCCATTTTACCACAGTAGTAGCATTCAACATTGCTATTTGCATTTTGGCCTCTTTGCCATCCACCATGACCTCTTTGGCTCCCCCTGCCTCTAGAGTTACCACGTCCTCCTCCATAGGACTGGTTTTCTTGAGTTTGCTGCATATTCTGATTTCTACCGCGGCCTCCAAATCGGCCTCCTCTACCTCTGCCTCTACCTCTTCCAGCATTTGAGTAGAAGACAGTTTCTTTTGAAGTTCCTCCTAAAGAAGATGCACCACCATTTCTCTACTCCTCAGAAATTAGAAGAGCAATCAACTCCTCAAAATCAGGAAATCTTTCACGAACTGAAATGGATGTCCAAAACTGTGCATAATCCTTTCCTAGACCATTCAAGGTCACAGAAACTAAATCATCATCTTCCACTGGCGACCCAATGGAAGCAAGTGCATCTGCGATCTTCTTCACCTTCATGTGGTAGTCATTGATGCTCATATTTTCTCTTTGCACATTATGCAACTCTTGCTTGAGCTACATTTTCCTGGCTTGCGTATTTGTGCTATACATTTTTGACAAAGTATCCCATGCCTCCTTTGGCGTACTTGCATCCTGAATATGCACAATCATAGAGTCTGAAATACTGATAGACAGCCAATACATAACTTTCCTGGCTCTCTCATGCCATGCTTTGAATGCCTGCATTTGCTGTTGATTGGGAACATCAGGAAGAACTGGTTCTTCTTCATTTCCTGCAACAAATTCCCAATATCCTTTTCCCATAAGGAAATTCGTCATTCTAAATTTCCATGCTTGGAAGTTATTGTTGTCAAGCTTTTCAGTTACAATCTGTGAAAGAGAATCAGACGCCATTACAGAACACTGCAAAAAATTCTGTCACTGCAAAAAACACAGCTTCATCCTCATAAGGGAAAATCTGCAAAACTGGCGAAAGTGGTATTTGACCACACAGTCACTTCCTAGTGACGATTTTGCATAACCAGGAACCAAGGATGATTCTGTAACTCCCAATGTCTCTGCACACAAGCATACGATGCAATTTCTGTGGTAACTGTTCACCGACCTGTAGAACAGTGGTCGCACAGCATAAAACAGGGCTTTTTCCTGAGTGCATGCAGAAAACTTTCGCCTCCAAAATAGGCCCCGAAATGGCCTCAAATCAAAAAAACAGGGTTGTCAAGGCCTAAAGCCTTGTCCCGCAGCATATACTGCCCTCTTACTTCACCACAAAGGGCGTCTCAACCTGAGACAATGCACTCCTGCACTTTCCGGCTGTGCTACCTTCAGAGATCTGCTCCCAAAACAGAAAATGAAAGCAACACTGCTCCTCTTACCAGAACACCGCGAGCTTGGCTTGCTTTCTTGAGCTCCTTACCACGAACAAGGCTCTGATACCATGTCAAGATTGTGGGAGAGAAGGAAGGAGTCTCACTTGTAGCTTTCTTGCTTGCACAATGGGGGAATACACACAAAGGTGGAGGCTGAAAACAGTTTTCCTCTTCTTAGTTGTGTAAGCCAAAAGAACTCTCTTACAAAGAAATAGAAGAACCCTATATATGGGTCTCAAACCAAACTCAACTAACTAAGGTGGCATACTAACTGAGCCACGAACTAGAGTAGATAAGGATAGCTATCATATAGCTATTATTCATGGGCGGTGTACCAACCGCGTCCGCAAGTGATAAGTCGGTGACATAAATACACAACGGTCACCCTGGCATATCACGAGTGGAGCTCGATATCTCAACAAGAGTTACACCACTGATTGAGGCTGGTTTTGAAGGCTAAAGAAAAGGAGAGAAGCCAAGGATTCGAGCAAGCAAGCAACGGGTAAGAAGCTCTTCCATTCTCTACTACTTCTCTTGGACAGTGCCTATGGAGGCACCGGAAGCAGGGCAGAGCAAAAATCTCAGAATTGCAGTGAGATTTTGTGTACGTGAAGAGCGTCGTGTATTCTGTCGGTTGTCCCTTTAGGGATTTCCCGCTACTATTTTGGCCATCCAAGGTCATTTCAGGCCCCGTTTTAGACTCGCAAGGTTGCGGACAGCAGTTCGAGGTATCCTACAATTTCAGCTGTGTCTACCGTATATAGGTGCACAGGTTATAGGTTTCAAATCTGTAAGCTCAAAGGTGTTTACTAGCGAATAAACACAAGGTTTATCTGCAAATTGGTTGCAAATTGCATGTATTGTTGAGCAGACAATGAAAAAGGCTGTCTGGTGTATTGTTGTGCACTAGAGGTCGAGGGTTGCAGAAGATTTGCTTACTATTTGGTATTAGTTTTGTGATAATGGCAGAGAACAATGGAAAACCCATCATTGAGAAGCTCGACAAGAACAACTACCCTTCATGGAAGTTCCGTGTCACGAACTTCCTTATTGGAAAAGGCCTCTACGAGTTTGTTTCAAGTGAAGAAAAGGAGTCGGAGGTGAGTGATCCTCCAACTGCAGAAGAGACAAAGGCACGGAAGAAATGGAATGCAAAAGACAAAAATGTCATGTATTGGTTGTCTGCAGTAATTGACAATAATATGCTCGGACATATTAGAAATGCAGAGAATTCATATGCAACTTGGACCATACTTGAAAGTACGTTTTCTGTAAATACAAAGGCATGAAAGATTCAACTCAACCAAGAGTTGAATACATTGAAGAAAGGGAGGACGTCTATCAATGAGTATGCATTGAAGGTAAGGAGCATTACACATGCCTTGGAAGCAATTGATGCAATGCCCGATGATGATGATTTGGTGTCGTCTACCTTGGGTGGACTTAACAATGAAAAGGCTTGGAAGTCTTTTGTAACTTCTGTATCTGTCAGAAAGCCATTTCCAGATCTCGATGAGTTGGTCTCCCTTATGATCACTAAAGAGATCAACATGCAGAGTGAGACATCTGAAAAAAGTGGTGAACAGGTCCAAGCTTTCTACTCCAATTCAGGAAGGGGACATGGCAGGTCCTCTTTAAGAGGCCGTGGTACAGGACGTGGTAGTGACAACCAGCAAAAAAGATTGAATTAGCAATTTGGCGATATGCAGGTTTCAGGAGGTTGTAGTAACTTTAGAGGCAAGGGGAGCTTTAGAGAAAGAGGTGGATGGCAGAATAGAGGTTCTAACAACTCTCGTATTGTGTGTCACTACTATGGCAAAACACGTCATATTGCAGCCCAATGTTATGCTAAGAAAGATGATATTCACAGTGGTAAGTTGCAGCAAGGAAACTATGCATCATCTTTACGACAGAATGAAGACAAAAATGAACGTCTGCTTTATGCATCATATGATGAATGCTATTACAGGAAAGGAAACACATGATGATGTTTGGTATGTTGATTCAGGTGCATCCAATCATAAGACCAGCCATGCAGAATGGTTTGGAGAGATGCAGGATTTACAAAATACAGGTTATGTGCAGACGGGTGATGATTCATGCCATCCAATTTCACACATTGGAAAAGTTCCCTTGTGCTTGCATGATGGTAAGACAAAGAGACTTTCAGATGTATTACATGTGCCATCTATTACAAAGAACTTGGTGTCAGTCGGTCAGATGGTAGAGCAAGGGCTGCAAGTTAGATTTAATGCAAAGGGCTGCTTTGTAGAAGACTTCAATGACAAGTGCAGGTTGGTTGCAAAGGGAAGTAGAGTTGGATATATGTTTACTCTAGATGCTGGAATTCCTACTATGAATGCTCCTATATATGCTAAAGGAAAAGGTGTTGTTGCAGATATTGAAATTTGGCACAAACGCATTGGACATGCAAATGTACAAAGGCTGAAATTAATGCAGTCCAAAGGGTTGGTTACAGGTTTGCCTACATTTAAAATTGCAGAATTTCATAAGTTATGCGAAGCATGTCAGTTTGGTAAGCAGGCAAGACAACCCTTTTCACATGACAGAGATGTAAGCAGAAATATCCTTGATGTTGTGCATATAGATATTTGGGGGCCTACACAAAATGTATCTCTTGGAGGCAGTTCATACTTTGTCACATTCATTTATGATTGTTCTAGAAAGCTATGGGTATATTTTATGAAGGAAAAGAGTGAAGCATTTGAGCACTTTAAAACTTTCAAGGCTGCAGTTGAAAGAGAAAGAGGCTTGAAAGTAAAGTGCTTGAGGTCAGATGGAGAGGGAGAGTACCTCTCGAATGAGTTCAGTGATTTTTTGAGGTTTCATGGGATAAAGAGACAATTCACATGCAGGTATACCCCACAGCAAAATGGAAAACAGGCATATTGCAGAAGTTGCACGCGCCTTGATGGCTGACAAGAATATGCCTAAGCATTTTTGGTCTGAGGCTGTTCATACTACTATTTATATTATGAATAGAACTCCCACAGCTACAGTTCCTGGTATGACCCCCGAAGAATGTTTTACAGGTAAGAAGCCTGATGTCTCACACTTGAAAGTGTTTGGCTGTATTGCATATGTCCATGTGCCAGAGGAGTTGTGGAAGACATTGGATCCAAAGGCTGAAAAGTGTGTCTTTCTTGGATACTCTTTAGAGCAAAAAGGGTATCATTGTTATAACCTTGTCACATGTAAGTTCAGAGTGAGTAGGGATGTCATCTTTGATGAAATGAGGAGTTGGTATGCATCTAGTGGTGATGCATTGGATGATGATGATGATCATGACACTCATGTACAAGCTGAAAAGCAAGAATCACGGACTCTTAGTGGATCAGAGACATCATCTGGTAGTCCTTGGTCTGGGAGACTAAGGAGTAGCTCTACATCTTCAGGTGCATCTAGTAGCACTATAGGTAAAGACAAAGGAAAGAATAAAGTATCAGATGGCATTGATGCAGTTCTTGATGGAGACTCCAATGGCTCAGAGAGCTTGGATGATGAGCTTGGCATTCCTTCACTGAGGACTCCAGGTGTGTAGAGAGCAGGCATCAATGCAAAGACTCCATTGAGTGATCCAGTGGTATGCAGATCTAGCAGGGTGAGATACCCTGTTAACATATTTGGTTTTGAAGGTTATGCAACTCACCATTATGCTTATATGGTGAAAGTGATTGAGGATGTTGAGCCCACATGTTTTGAGGAGGCTGTTGGTCATGCTCATTGGGATGCAGCAATGGATGAGGAGATGGCTGCATTAGAGGCCAATAAGACTTGGGATCTAGTATCATTGCCGAAGGGCAAGAAAGCTATTGGATGTAAGTGGGTTTATAAGATTAAGCACAATGAAGATGGTTCTATTACTAGGTACAAAGCTAGGCTAGTTGCAAAAGGCTATACCCAGACACATGGGATAGATTATGAAGAAACCTTCAGTCCAATTGCTAGGATGGCAACTGTTAGATGTGTGATTGCTTTGGCAGCAGCCAAAGGTTAGAGGTTGCAGTAAATGGATGTGAAGAATGCCTTCTTGCATGGTGATTTGCAGGAAGAAGTGTATATGGATCAGCCATCAGGTTATGAAGATTTAGAGCATCCCACATATGTGTGTAGGTGGAAGAACGTGCTCTATGGGCTCAAGCAAGCACCTAGAGCATGGTCTGACAAGATCAGATAGTATCTTGTCAATATTGGATTTTTTTTTTTTATGTTGATCACTCACTTTATGTGAGAAAGGGAGATGCAGTTTTGGTCATCATAGTCATCTATGTGGATGACTTGATTATTACAAGTGATAGTGATAGTGGGATTGCTGAAGTCAAGGATTTTTGAAGAAGAAGTTTGAGATGAAGGATTTAGGTGAGCTAAGGTACTTCCTTGGCATTGAAGTGATCTGATGTGATGATGGTATATGGCTGTCCCAAAGATAGTATGGCTTGGATATGTTGTCCAAGTATGGTATGAAAATATGCAAACCACTTTCAATTCCATTGGAGAAAAATGTAAAGTTGAGTGCTGATGTTGGGGATGAGATAGAAGACCCTACTATGTTCAGGAGGATAGTGGGGAGTTTCATCTACATGACCATTACAAGGCCAGACTTGAGCTACATTGTTGGTCTTGTGAGTCAGTTTATGGAAGTACCTAGAAAGCCACATTTGGACACATATTGAGATATGTGAAGTCCACATTACATTATGGACTTTTCTATGAGGCAGGTACAAATGTACAGGTGTTTGGACACACAGATGTAGATTGGGCTGGTAGTATGTCTAATAGAAGATTTACTAGCAGATACATGTTCTCTCTTGGTAGTGCAGCAGTTACTTGGAGCAACAAAAAGCAATCTACAGTTGCTTTGTTGAGTATAGAGACTGAGTATAGAGGTGTTGCTATTGCAGCATGTGAGGTAGTATGGCTACAAAAGTTATTGGTTGATTTAGATGTGCAAGTGGAAGGTCCAGTTGTCATATATTGTGACAACGTGGGTAGTATACAGTTGGCTAGGAACCCTGTGTTCCATGCCAGGACAAAACATATTGAGATACACTACCACTTTGTGAGAGAGAAGGTACTAGTAGGTGAGATTGATTTGGTATATGTCAGCACACAAGATCAGATAGTTGACATCTTCACAAAGGCATTGGGTACAGAGAAGCTTCAAAAGTTTCGAAGCTTACTTGGAGTTGCAGAGATGCAGTTAAGCTTGACGGGGAGTGTTGAGATGACAAGCTCAACACATGCAGACATTAATGATGGACCGCTTGGTTAGATGGGTCCACATGTCTACACTTAGCACGTCGGTGGTCATTATGACTCTCACATGGCCACTAACTCATTACTTATTATATTCAGGTTGTTACACCTATTTATAGCTGGCATAGTTATAGCGCCAGTCGACTAGTGTAGTCGGTTATGCATTGTTTGGCTTAGTAGGCCATTTTCCTTTATGTTGTATCTTATCTATACTTTGTGTACATTGTAAAGTGTGTGAAAGAAGAAAAAGAAACCAGTAAGAAAACGTTTTGGCCTCCATCTCTCTTCTTATCTCTTGAGTGAGCTTCTCCTTGTGCATTATGTGTGTGTTCGGCACAGCATCTTGAGCAAGTCCCCCACCACGCGATTTGTGACACAGACCACCCGCAACCTAAAGGAGCCACACCCAATACCACTAAGCAACAGCTCAAATAGGTGCCCAAACACCAACTGACATCACCTAGAAGCCAAACCGCATGAGCTTGTAGCCACAGAACATCACGCCCTAGGTCTAGGAGACAAAGTTGGTGCTACCAAAGCAGACAAAGGGTAGCCACGATGGTTGCCTAAAGACCTCTTGCACACTCTCAAGGCTACTACAAAGGAAACAATTGGATTTGGTTTCCCGAGTCTACAAGTGACACACGTGCCCCTCAATCCAGGCCCTCTAGCCCATCTCAACAAAAACACTAAGCCAATAAGGAATGAGAAATCAATTGACCCAAAAAACACCAAACCATAGAACCTCAATGAGTCTATCATCATGAACCACAACCAACTGCCCCTAGACCAACTCAACCTAACACTCCCAGTGTTCCAATGGCTCCACAAGTGGAAAGCAACACATCATCTGAGCCCCAAGACCAACCCATCGCACAAGTGTTCTCTCTCTCTCTCTCTCTCTCTCTCTCTCTCTCTCTCTCTCTCTCTCTCTCTATCTCTCTCTCTCTCTCTCTCTCTCTCTCTCTCTCCTTTGGTTCAATGTAACAATAAAGAAATTTCATGTAGTGTATAAGCCTTATGACTAAGGCTTTATATAGCCTTCACAACTCTCTCCCTCTCTCTTACTTTACTCAACCAAATTGATTTTGGTGATCATGGAGATGGTGATTGGGCATCATTTTCTAGATTATGATTACGTTTGGATTCACAAGAGTAGGAGATGGAGATGATAATGCAACTTTTAATGTTAGCAATCATCAGTTCCTAAGTTATCTAGTCCCAGCCAAACCCCATCCTCCCACAGGCCTAAACCCTCCTATAACGGATCAATCTCAGTATCCTTTGGCATAAACTGCTAGTTGGTCCCTAGACAACCAGGATTCGAGGACCGCCACTTTTAAGCAGCTCCCGACAGACGCACCACTGATGGAACCTAGAATGGGCCGGCACTGGCTCGTGCACTAGCTGGACCTCTATCACACGCGCTCAACAACCCCACGGCCTCGCGGCCAAGAGTGTTGATAACACATACATTGCCTTCCTAGATGTCTTACGTTTGTATTATGTCGTTTGTAGTCCGCTCTTCTCTCACCCACTACTCCCCAGAGGGAGTCCCTTACACATTGCCTAATGGCACGAAGCACAAACATAGGGGGTCCTCCAATGGTTGAGTGCCGCCACCCCTCTGCGACTCTCCTACACCTTGGGGATTGGCCCCTCGATGCGTCGCTCAACATATAAACATTTCGCACAAAATCCACTCAAGGTACCATTTAATCGTATACAGGAATGTACCATTGTCCTTACTTCTCTTTTCCCTAGACCCCACGACTAGCCTATGGCTTAGGGTGTCCTGTCTCTCACTCAACGAGGGTCAAGGTCCTAATGAAAATAATTGTTGTGCATCCAGGATTTCTGATACCTTTAAATATTTCCATGATTTATGCATATTGTGGATGCCAAGTGCTCAAACAATTATGAAATCAATATTGTGCACATGTGCAAAACATCCTTTCAATGATTTTTCAACTATCGTTCTTATGCAGCGTTGCACAAACCTAGCACCAAGGAAACCCTCGTGCTACTAGGCCCTTATTTTATAATTATTCACCGACCTATATGGCATGCAAACAAAAACAACAATCTTTTCATCATTTGACTCCACATTTAGGCATATTTTAACCACTCTACCCTCCCATTGATCAAATATTGCATTGTTGTATAGATTTATAGGGCATTTTGCCATCATTTTATGTGTAAAAAGCGGAAAAAACACACTAGAACAAGAAGGTGGCGATGAACTGAGGCAAATCCTCATGCTTCAGTCCCCACAAACATTCACAAACATTTTTCTTAATTTTTATTAATTTTCCGCACCCAAAATGTATTTTTTCCCCTATTTTTTGTGATTTTCCTCTATTTTACTTGTATTTTCCCTTATTTTCTGCATTATTTAATTACTGAAAATTCAAGATAGGTTATGGGCTATGGCCCTTAGTTCCTTCTTGCAGCAAAAATGAAAATTTAGTTGGTGTTCCTATTCATTTCTCCATTTTTATGCCCAAAAACATCATTTTCCCTTGATTTTCCATATTTTACGTGTTTTAGTGTATTATTTTGAGCCACAAGATGCATATTTTTCTGATTTTCTGATTATGATCAACAAGTACTCATGGAAAACAACAACTTAAACAATTTTTAGCCCACATGAACAACATTTTATAAATCAAAAGCCATGAAATCTCAAATTTCCTTTGAAAAAATTGAATTACCGCTTATTTGCGTGTTTCGGGTTTCATGTCCATGGCTGCAAATCTGAAAATCAACAGCACTTCATGCTCAGCACAATCACAAATCACCATTTCCAGCCCGTGGAGCAATCTGATCCATGCCGGACAAGCCTCCACCATTCTTTCTTCTTCCTTCTTCTTCCCACATGAACTTGCCTTTAGAAGAGAGAGAGAGGAGAGAGAAAGACTAGATTTCCATCTCAGCATTCAGGCCATCAATTGAGGAGCGAAGGACGGCAAAATGATCAGCAGGGAATGAGAAGATCGGGCCCATGATCAGTTGGCATGGTTGTTCACAGGCAGCATGAGGCATCTCCCATCCTTCAAGCGCAATTTTTGGCGCTCTCTGATGGCGCCCTCTTCCCACGTTTCATGCTTCTTTTTTTCATGAAACTTTCATGTGATATTTAAATTTTTGGGCTCCCAAAGGTTACTTGCCCATTTTGGCCAAATTTTGTCCACCCCTTCGCATCTTGACCATTTCCTTGGCCATTTCCCCGTCCGGACTCGGAATTGAACTCTGAAAAATCCTGGGCATCTGGCTTGGCATCCCGCATTGGCCAGTAGCTCGTGTCAACCCACACGACTGTCTGAAAATTTATGAAAAATCAACAAGTGTCGCTCGGGCACCTTTAAAGCACTTTGGTGCTTAAAATCGTCCTAGATCGAGCCGCCGCCTTTGACGGTGAATATTTTTCCTTGGTATTCATAATTTTTAGCTATTTTTAAGCACTTTTCGGCACCAAAATTCCGCTCTCATATGGCTGATTGCAAATCTTTTTCTATACCTTTGGATGTTAATTCTAAGCTTAGTGTACATGAGGGTGACTTGATTGAGGATGTCACTATGTATAGAAATATTGTGGGAAGCCTTATCTATTTGACAATCACAAAGATAGACTTAAGCTACACAATTGGTTTGGAGAGTCAGTTTATGTAGCTTTTCAGAAGCCACATTTGGATGCAATGTGGCACACATTGTGCTATGTCAAATCCACATTGGACTATGCCTTATCCTATGGTCCATGCGTACCATTGGACTTGCATGAATATGCAAATGCATATTGGGCTAGTAGTATTTCAAATAGGAGATCTACCAATGGTTTTATGTTTTCCTTTGGGAGTCCTGATGTTACCTAGAGCAACAAGAAATAGCTGGCAATTGCCTTGTCTAGTACATAGGTAGAGTATAAAGGTACTGCAATTGCAACATGTGACGTGGCTTGATAAGCAAGCTACTTGGTGATTTGGGAATGGAGATGGGTAAGAAGGTTATCATCTATTGTGATAACCTTAGTAACATTCAATTGGCTAGGAACCTAGTGTATTATGCATGGATCAAACACATAGAGATCCTCACTATTCCATTCAAGAGCAAGTTTTTACAAGTGATATTGACTTGGTTTATGTTAGCATAGAGGATCAAGTGCTAACATTTTCACCAAGGCCTTAAGAGTTGAGAAGCTTTAATGCTTTAGAACTATGCTTGGAGTTGAGAGCTCATGATAAGCTCAAGAGGGAGTGTTGATATGTAGAGATCTACATGAGCTAGCATCCACTATATGCCTTGGTGATGTGGCACAATATTATTCACTGATGTGTTAGGTGACCAATATGAGGATACACCGGTGATTCTATAGCTAGACTGTACCCGCATAGCTTATCCTTAGTTATGCACATTCATTGCATCACCTCTTCTTTCCTAATGGATTCACACTTAGTGACTGTGTGTGTATATATATTGTGGTACTTTCATATTAGTCTTGTATCATGTTATAGAGTTAGTTTTTTGTGCGAAAGAAGAAGAAAGAAAAAGAAAAAGATTTCAGCCCTAATTCTTTGTGTTTCAAGTCTCCATTACCTTTGCGTGTGTGTGCTCTTGTGTGCTTTACCTCTCTCTTCTTTGTCTACTTTTACCTCATGTAGGTCACTATGTAAAAAAGATATCTTAACATCTATCTAATAAAGATCGAAATTGAGCTGAGAAACCAAGGCCAAGACCAAGGGCATAGGGTAGTCATCTTGACTACAAGAGAGAAGATCTTATCAAAGTCAATTCCTTTTCCTGCTTAAAATCCTTAACAACTAATCTGGCCTTATATGCTAGCTTAGGGTGGCTATGGATACTCTTCAACTTATACACCCACTTGCTGTCAAGATTGTGGGAGAGAAGGAAGGAGTCTCACTTGTAGCTTTCTTGCTTGCACAATGGGGGAATACACACAAGGGTGGAGGCTGAAAACAGTTTTCCTCTTCTTAGTTTGTGTAAGCCAAAAGAACTCAAGTACAAAGAAATAGAAGAACCCTATATATGGGTTTCAAAACCAAACTCAACTAACTAAGGTGGCATACTAACTGAACCACGAACTAGAGTAGATAAGGATAGCTGTCATCTAGCTATTATTCATGGGCGGTGTACCAACCGCATCTGCAACTAACAAGTCAGTGACATAAATGCACAACGGTCACCCTGGTATATCACGAGTGGAGCTCGATATCTCAACACTCCCCCTCGAGCTCAATCCCAATTCTTACACACCAAGCAGGTCTCTGAACTTGCGCAGCTTCTCTGCGCCCAATGCCTTCGTAAATATGTCAGCTACCTGATCCTCTGTGCTGACATAAACTAGATCAATAAGACCTAGTAAAACCCTCTCCCGCACATAGTGATAATGCACCTCAATGTGCTTTGTTCTAGCATGATAGACTGGGTTATTTGCCAAGTGTATGTTGCTCATGTTGTCACAATAAATGACAACTGGCCCATTTGTAGGCTGATGCATGTCATAAAGTAGCTTATGCAACCAAGCTACCTCACATGCAGCCATTGATGCACCCCTGTACTTAGCCTTTGTGCTCGACAAGGCAACTGTAGGCTCTTTCTTGCTACTCCAAGTGACTGCAGCACTCCCAAAAGAGAACACATATCCACTGGTAGATCGTCTATCACAAATACTACCAGCCCAATCAGCATCAGTGTATCCATGCAGCTGTATCTACACCCCAGTCTCATAAAATAGTCCATACTGCAATGTGGACTTCACATACCTGAGTATGCGTCTAGCCGCATCCAAATGCGGTTTCCTTGGAGCCTGCATAAACTGACTTACCAATCCAACAGCATAGCTCAAATCTGGCCTCGTAAGTCATATAAATCAAGCTTCCTACTATGCGTCTGTACATAGTAGGGTCTTCCAGAAGCTCACCTGCATCTGCGCTCAGCTTCACATTCTGCTCCAAAGGAACTGAAATGGCTTACAGCCTGTCATCCCATATTTGGACAGCATGTCCAATCCATACTGCCTCTACAAGAGCTGTATCCCACTTGGTGATCTAATCACCTCAATGCCCAAGAAATAACGCAGCTCTCCTAAATCCTTCATCTCAAACTTCTGCTTCAATAGCATTTTCACATGAAGGATATCTTCATCACTGTCACCTGTCATAATCAAATCATCAACATAAATGACAAGTAGCATAATACCTTTCTCTGTTTTTCTCACATAAAGTAAGAAATCTGCCTTGGAAATCTGAAAGCCAATAGTGACAAGATACTGTTCTATCTTGTCAGACCATGCTCTAGGTGCTTACTTCAAGCCATACAATGCTTTCTTCAACCTGCAAACAAACTCAGAATGAACAGCATGCACATAACCTGGTGGCTGCTCCATATATATCTCTTCTTGCAAATCACCATGCAAGAAGGCATTCTTTACATCCATCTAATGTAAAGACCATTCCTTTGATGCATCCATAGCAATGACTGCTCTTACGGTTGCCATCCTTGCAACCGGACTGAATGTTTCTTCATAATCAATGCCATATGTTTGTGCATACCCCTTGACTACTAATCTTGCCTTATATCTGTTCACAGAACCATCTGCATTGTGCTTCACCTTATAAACCCACTTACAACCAATTGCATTCTTACCTTTAGGCAAAGGTACTAACTCCCATGTAGCATTTGCTTCCAAGGCATCCATTTCTTCATCCATGGCTTTCTCCCATTTTTCTTTTCCCATGGCTTGCTCAAAAGAAGTGGGTTCTGGTTCCTGTATCACTTTGACCATATATGCATAGTGAATGGCTGTAAATCCATCATATTTCAATCTATCCACAGGATACCTAGCTCTCGTAGACCTGCGCAAAGTAGGTTCACTCCCAGGTGCTCTCAAAACATCCCTGGTCTTCCTTACTCCAGGTGTAACAATAGAAGGAATACCCAACTCATCATCAATGCTCTGTTCTGAGCCACTGGATTCACCATCCACATAAGAGTGACCTGCATTCACATCAAACATGGGATGATCTACCTTCTATTTTCCTTTTCATGATACCTGCATACCACTATCTGCATTGCTTTGAGGAGATTCCCCTGATCTCAATCTGCCTGTCCATGGTGAAGAATGTGAACCACTGCTCTAGGATGCTCCTGGTCCACTAATATTTTGTGACTACTGCTGTGAATTCTGTGCAGCATTACCATTTTGTGCATCTACATCATCAATCGCATTTACTGGCTTATACCAGCTACTCATCTCATCAAAAACAACATCTCTGCTCACTGTAAACTTACGAGTAGAAGGGTTATAGCATCTATACCATTTTTGCTGCAGAGAATAATCAATAAAGATGCACTTCTCAGCTTTTGGATCCAACTTGGATCTCAGCTCATCTGGCACATGTACATAGGCAATGCAACCAAAAAATTTCAAATGAGAAAATCTGGTTTCCTACCAGTATACCTCTCCTCTGGAGCCATCCCATGTATTGCTGCAGTGGGAGTCCTATTCATTATGTAGACTACTGTAGCAACTGCTTCAGCCCCCAGTAAAAATCCGGTAAGTCTTTTTCGTTGAGCATGGCACGAGATACCTCTCCAATATGCCTCTTTTTTCTTTCTGCAATTCCATTTTGTTGTGGGGTATGACTGCATGAATATTGTTGCTTTATGCCATGCTCCTGCAGGAACCTTGCAAACTCATTTGAGAGGTACTCTCCCCCTCCATCTGACCTTAGGCATTTTATTTGCAGACCTGTTTCTTTTTCAACCATGGCTTTAAGAGTTTTGAAATGCCCAAAAACTTCACTTTTCTTTTTCATAAAATACACCCAAACTTTTCTACTATAGTCATCAATAAAAGTGACAAAATAATGACAGCCTCCAAGAGATGCGGCTTTAGTAGTCCACACATCAGAGTGGATTAATTCCAGTGGCTTCTTACTCTCTTGAACATGTCTAGGAAATGGTTTCCTTGCCTGTTTTCCAAACTGACAGGCTTCACATACCTTATGCATTTCTGCAATCTTGAATTTAGACAATCCTGCAACAATGTTTTGGGCCTGCATTGATTTAAGTCGTTGTACATTAACATGACCAATGCGTTTATGCCAGATATCAATATCTGCAACTACATCGGTCCCATGTGCAAACATTGCTGCACTCAATTCAGGCATGTCTACATCCAATGTAAACATTCTGCCCTTCTTCTTTCCTTTTGCTATCAAGCGACCTTTATTTTTCATATCCTCAACAAAGCATCCATGAGGATTAAATCTGACCTGCAAGCCCTGCTCAACCATTTGACCAACAGAAACCAGATTCTTGGTGATATTCGGGACATGAAATACATCGGACAGGTATTTATTTTTCCCATCCTGCATAGACAAAGGAATTTTTCCAATCTGCACAATAGGATGTGCAGTATCATCACCAGTCTCCACAAATCCTAGTTTTTCCATTTTCCTTGCATCCTCCATCCATTCTGCATGACCTGTCATGTGGTTTGATGCACCTGAGTCAACATACCATACATCATTGCTTTCTTCTGCACTTGTCACAGAATTGTTCATGTGCTGCACCATAAACAAAGTGCTCATTTCTGTCATCACCCTGTCTACTAGAAGATGCATAATTCCCTTGTTGCATTTTTCCATTCATGATGTCATTCTGCTTTTTATAGCAGTCTTTAGCCATATGACCCATTTTACCACAGTAGTAGCATTCAACATTAATGTTTGCATTTTGGCCTCTTTGCCATCCACCACGACCTCTTTGGCTCCCCCTGCCTCTAGAGTTACCACGTCCTCCTCCATAGGACTGGTTTTCTTGAGTTTGCTGCATATTCTGATTTCTACCACGGCCTCCAAATCGGCCTCCTCTACCTCTGCCTCTACCTCTTCCAGCATTTGAGTAGAAGACAGTTTCTTTTGAAGTTCCTCCTGAAGAAGATGCACCACCATTTCTCTACTCCTCAGAAATTAGAAGAGCAATCAACTCCTCAAAATCAGGAAATCTTTCACGAACTGAAATGGATGTCCGAAACTGTGCATAATCCTTTCCTAGACCATTCAAGGTCACAGAAACTAAATCATCATCTTCCACTGGCGACCCAATGGAAGCAAGTGCATCTGCGATCTTCTTCACCTTCATGTGGTAGTCATTGATGCTCATATTTTCTCTTTGCACATTATGCAACTCTTGCTTGAGCTACATTTTCCTGGCTTGCGTATTTGTGCTATACATTTTTGACAAAGCATCCCATGCCTCCTTTGGCGTACTTGCATCCTGAATATGCACAATCATAGAGTCTGAAATACTGATAGACAGCCAATACATAACTTTCCTGGCTCTCTCATGCCATGCTTTGAATGCCTGCATTTGCTGTTGATTGGGAACATCAGGAAGAACTGGTTCTTCTTCATTTCCTGCAACAAATTCCCAATATCCTTTTCCCATAAGGAAATTCGTCATTCTAAACTTCCATGCTTGGAAGTTATTGTTGTCAAGCTTTTCAGTTACAATCTGTGAAAGAGAATCAGACGCCATTACAGAATACTGCAAAAAATTCTGTCACTGCAGAGAACACAGCTTCAGCCTCACAAGGGCAAATCTGCAAAACTGATGAAAGTGGTATTTAACCACACAGTCACTTCCTAGTGACGATTTTGCATCAACATGCAATAAGGATGATTCTGTAACTCCCAATGTCTTTGCGCACAGGCATACAATGCAATTTCTACAGTAACTTTTCACCAACCTGTAGAACAGTGGTCGCACATCATAAAACTGGGCCTTTTCCTGAGTGCGTGCATAAAACTTCCGCCTCCAAAACAGGCCCCAAAATGGCCTCAAATCAAAAAAACAGGGTCGCCAAGGGCTAAAGCCCTTTCCCCGTAGCATATACCGCCCTCTTGCTTCACCGCGAAGGGCGTCTCAACCTGAGACAATGCACTCTTGCAATTTTTGGCTGTGCTACCTGCAGAGATCTGCTCCCAAAACAGAAAATGAAAGCAACACTGCTCCTCTTACCAGAACACCACGAGCTTGGCTTGCTTTCTTGAGCTCCTTACCACGAACAAGGCTCTGATACCATGTCAAGATTGTGGGAGAGAAGGAAGGAGTCTCACTTGTAGCTTTCTTGCTTGCACAATGGGGGAATACACACAAGGATGGAGGCTGAAAACAGTTTTCCTCTTCTTAGTTTGTGTAAGCCAAAAGAACTCAAGTACAAAGAAATAGAAGAACCCTATATATGGGTCTCAAAACCAAACTCAACTAACTAAGGTGGCATACTAACTGAGCCACGAACTAGAGTAGATAAGGATAGCTATCATGTAGCTATTATTCATGGGCGGTGTACCAACCCATCTACAACTAACAAGTCGGTGACATAAATGCACAATGGTCACCCTGGTATATCACGAGTGGAGCTAGATATCTCAACACTTGCATGGCAATGCACGCTTTTCATTAGGCAAGGAAAATAAGTTCCATGTATGGTTCTTCTACAACAAATCAAACTTAGGTTGCATAGTTCTCTCCCAAGAATGAGAATCACATTTGTGCGTAGCCTCCTCATAGGTAAGTGGCTCAATAGAGTTGGTTACCATGATATAATCCATTAGGAGGACATGAAGCTCTAGTGGAGCATCTCAAAACTAGCTATTGGGCATGTACGACTAATCTTCTCTAGCCAACATAGAAATCTAGAGGGCATGAAGCTCTAGTGGAGCACATCTCAAAACTAGCTATGATACCTATACAGCCAATCCTTTCTATCAAACATTATGATCCCACACAATAGGCCACTATGTTGTCAATAAGTGTATCAATCTATCTTGGAAAATAACATCATGGCTGTGGATAACCTTTTGAGCCTATAGATCCCAAAGACAATAGCCCATCTCACCTGCATCCCCATATCCGAGAAAGATACATTTGATAGACTTCAAATCCAACTTATTGACCTTGTCTTTGGGGATATGGTAGAAAGACTCACATCCAAAGACTCATAAATGTGCATGTGAGGGAGGTTTACTAGACCATACCTCCTCTATAGGTCTACCACTAAGAGCAATGCATAAGGATCTATTAATGAGATGTAGGGCAGTAGTAACTACCTCACCCAAAAAGTGTTGCGATAAGCTTGCTTGACTAAGCATACTATGAACTCTTTTCTAAATAGTCATGTACATGGGCTCTACAATACCATTCTAGGATAGGATCTATAAGGCAGTCAATTGATGGTTAATATCCCTCTTATCACAAAGCCTCTTAGAAGCCTTAGATATATATTCACCCCCATTGTCAAACCATAGGTAATTTAAGCTATATCTAGACTACTTCTCTATGGTAAGAAAGCACTAAAACCTAAGAAAAACGTTTGCTTTTTGTTTAATAGGATAAGCAAAACCTTATGCGAATAATCATTTATGAAGTTACAAAACCAAACTTCATATGTGAGTTACAGGTTTGTCTTCTGTACAAACAATGATCACATGAATCAAAATAAAAATAATCCAAGGGTGAAAGATACTGCAAAAGGGTCAATACTTTCATTTCTTTCAAATACATGTGCCCAAGGTGGTGATGCCATAAAGATACATGTGGATGATTGATTACAACCAAAAGATGGTCAACAAATAGAAATAAGAAAAGGATAGATGCTTCCAAAGCCTTGGCACCTTTAGCAAAAACAAGACTTTCATGAGTGATTTTCCATGAAAAATCATCAAAATATATATGATACCTATTATTATGCAATTGTCCAACTGAAATAAGGCTTTTGGTCAAATTTGGGACATGATGTACATCATGAATCACAAAAGGAATACTAGTATCAAACTGCAATCTAACGCCACCTATGCCAATGATATACAATGCAATATCATCTCTTAGTTTAACAAAATTTGTAATAATATGGTAGCTATGAAACCAATGATGATACAAGGTAACATGGAATGAAGCTCCTAAATTAAGAAGCCAATATTGACACTAAGAAGATGGAGCATCACTCAACTAAGTAGCATCAAAAGTGATGAAGTAGTAAGAATATAATCATTGGAACTATACTCCAAGACATTTATCTCCTCTATCTTCACATTTGACTTAGGTACAATCTTAGTGAACTCTTCATTTTTCAACACTTTTTCCTTTCCTTTCTCATTGTGCCTACATCATTTCATATTTTATGGCACTATGGCCTAACATGACCCTCCTACCAATTATAATGATATATCAACAAAGAGGACTTATGACCGTGAGACTTACTATGAGATTGCCCATGAGATTGAGGGCTTTGAGTCTCTATCACAGTTATTATTATTTCTAGCTCTAACTATAAATGCATGAGATGTACTTGTTGCATCAATATTTTTCATGTTCACTTCCTCTTTAAGGAAACCACTCTCTACCTCATTGTATTTAAACATATTTCCATAAGGATTAGCACTCATAACAGTTTAAAATATATCCCATGACTCTAATAGTGTGACAAGTAAGAACAAAGACCTTATGTTATCCTTAAAACTTGTTGCCTTGCAAGATAAGCTAGCTAAAAATGGAGTAAAACTCATTCAAATGAGGAGACATAGGGGTGCCCTCCTTCATGCGAAGGTCCACAAGCTTCTTCAACCAATACAATTGAGATATAGGACTTTCCTTGTCATAAAGATCGCATAGCTTCTTTCATAAATCATATGCACCACTAGCAGTAGAGATAACATTGAAATAAATGTGCTCAAACAAACAAAATATGATAGTAGTCTTGCATAACTCATCCAGTTCATCCCAATCATCTCTATCCCAATTTTTTGGCTTTATAACCGTGGCTTTAAATAGTAGATTGATTTAGTAAACAAGCACATTTTTTACCATGCAAGAAAATATTAACTGCATCTCAAGGTGCACAATTGTTTTTAAAAACTGTTTTCACTAATCATGGTTTGCCAAAAGTTATTATTTTTTATTGTGATTCTAGATTTTGTAATAAATTTTAGATTACTTTGTTTGCTAATTTGGGTATAGATTGATTTCTCATCTGCATTCCATCTTGAAACCAATGGGAAAATAGAAGCTAGTAATAGTACAATTCTAGATCTTTTGCATGCATACACAATGTCAAAACCACAAACATGGGACACACATTTGCATCTACTCAAATTTGCATACAATAATACACCACACACAGCTACTCATAAAGCACCTTTTGAAATCATTTATGGATATAGATTGCCTACACCTGTTACATCATTGTCGAATAAATTTAAAGCTGTTGATGATATTGCCAATACGCATGCTACTATTTTTGCTCAAGTTAAAGATATGATTATGAAAGCCTAGCAATCATACACTAAACAAGCTAATAAGAAAAGACAAGCCATGAGTTTCAATGTTGGTGATTACGTTTGGTTACGTATTGAAAAGAGAAGATTGCAAAGTGTTGAGAAACACCCTGTTGTTAAATTAGCACCTAGGTTTTATGGACCTTTCAAAATAATTCAAAAGATCAATAACAATGCATTTAAATTAGAACCACCCAAACATTGGAAGATCCATAATACACTTCATATCGGTTTGTTACAACCTTTCAGAGGCCAATTACTTGTCCACCCTATCTATGAAAACCCTCCTTTGTTAGAAGAAGAAACTGAAATCCTTGAACCTGAAACTATTCTAGACAGTGACTTTATGACCACTAGAATTGGCCATAGATATTCTAGATATTTGCTTAAGTTTAAAAATTATCATGTTGAAGAGGCCCAATGGATGCACGCCCGCGACCTAAGTGCTTACCCCGCACTACTCACTCTACATTGAGCTAATAGTAATTGAGGAAAATTGCTATCCCACCTTGGGGTATGATACCAAGAGGCATATTCCACGATGGATTCCATGAGGAACTATTTATTTGTGGAGGCTCATACACAAGGAGGATTCCTCGTGCAAGAAGTTGACGGGGACACCTGTCCTTTTCGGGCATCAGATTAATTTAATGTGCACGTGGGTGATTTCATAAAATACATATTAACTTAATGGATGTTTACAAGTTTAGAGTGCACACTCAAATTAAATTAAGGTCAGGACAGAGTTCCAACCTATTTAATTATTTTGTAGCTGAAGACTGCTAGGTATTCACTTTTGTTGGATTTTATTATTTTCTAACAATTGTGAATGCTTCAGTTGATGTGTAGAGCAGGTGGCGATGGAGTTGGGTAACACCGAGAAATGACATGAATCCAAATGCCTAGAAGAATTACTATTTTTTATGGGCGCATGCCTTATCACTAAACGCGTGGTGCCAATATTTATTTAAGCACACTTATTTATTAAAGCGCTTAACAAAATATTGATTATCTTGTATGTGCAAAGGTACTCGGTTAAATATTTCATTATTTGATATTTGTATTTGGGCACAGCCCCGACTTTTGGATACCCAAACGCCTTACTCTATAATTGGGCAAATGCATATACAAAAGCAAATGCATGCTATTTGTAAAGTGAGCTATTTTTGGACTTGAAGATAAATAAATCTATAAATACATGCCTTGTGAAGCGCTCATACAAGGAGAAGTTCTGAGCTATTCTCCATGGCATTCTTCTAAGCCAATGCTGTTGGATTGGGGTGTAATGAGGGTTTGTCATATTCTCAATAATTGTCATCATGGATTCTCAAAACTCAATGTTCGAGGATTGGCAAGCAGTGGAATACATGATCTCAAAAATCAATCGCATAAAGTGTACTTTATCATTAATTTGTCAAAGCAACTCAAATATTGGTGCGCAAATCGGATGTTGTATGAGTGCGTAGTGAATGCCAAAAGGTCCCCAAGAACAGAGAGCTCTACAAACCTTTATAATTTCAAGCACAAAGCAAAAGGAAATTTGCACGACATGAGACAAAAAGACCAATTGGGTGCAATCTCCCCCTTCAATGGCTTGAAAAACTAAAACTAGTTTGATGCTTCTTATTTAAAGGGCAAAGGCTTAATGATATTGTGACAATTAATGGGGAGATAATGACCTCTTCTCAAGCAGACACCACCACCTAGGTTTAGCGGTGAATGACCCAAGGTGGAGCAAGATGTAGAAGCTTGGATTGAGGCTTCGGACGACTATTTCCTAGCAGCTAAAACTCTACCACTACAAATCAGTCCATGACTGCTTGTCTTTGTCTTACTAGTGAAGATAAGCTTTGGTGGAAACAGTTTTACCGAGATAAAGGGGTAATAGAAGTTTCCCAAACTTAGGAGCAGATCAAAGAAGTTATGCAAGGACATTATCTTCCCCCATCTTTTGAATCAATCAAGATGAATGAATTCTACAACTTATGAAAATTATGCCTAACCATGGAAGGATACTATTCTAAGTTTGTGAGTCTACGCAAATATGCACCCCCAATGACAATGTCTAAACATATTGCAAGGTTCTGCCAAGGACTAAATCCACCCTTGGACGCTTGCCTAGACCAACAACTCTCAAAGATACTCTTATGCGAACAAAGCATATGGCCAAGGAAATCACTCAAAATGGCCAAAGGAACCATCCAATAAACAACTATGGAAGGGCCTATCCAAACCGTGGTGTCGACATGGCCAATGCCAAAAGGAATGGTAGAGCTAATGCAATCAGGACCAAATGGGATAGGAATCAGGTAATGCTACCAGTGCAAAAGGACTGGACACCTAAGGGAAAATTGTCCTAACCATCCTTAAAATCCTAGCCTAGACTAGTTTGGTGGAGGAGGCCGAGGGAATGGCAACAACAACCTAGGCCGTGGATGTGGAAGAGTAGTTGGTGCTCGGGTAAATACCATGATTGAACAGCTCAAGGAATGCACATTAGGTGAAGAAATTGAAAGAAGATCCATTCATGCTCTCATGGAAAGGAAAGGAGTGGACCATCAATGTTTAGTAATTCAATCTCCAGCTACTTATTACAAGGGTAGGTCGTTTATAATCTTAATTGATTGTGGTAGCATGAATTCCTTTCTTGCACCCAAAATAGTTAAAAGATTGCATCTAGATTAACATTTATCACAATGCTTCATGCACTTAGCAGCATCGCGGAATAGGGTGGGCTATCATAGCTGATATTGTAGCACCTTGTGTGCCGTAGTGTCTCTGCTAAAGTGTTCTCCAGCAATTCCACCATGTGCTTTAGCCAAGCACCTCATGCATTTCATGCTCACACGTGCATCTTTGCAATAACCCGTCTTGTCCTAGTTTGTAGAGCTAGCCAACAATTAACTTATAGGGATGAATCTTAAGGATAAGGTGCTTCAGCCTAGCCTTCTCTATAGATCTCTCACATAATCCATGCTCTAGGACTTGGACTATGTCATCAGCCCAATACGACATTAGATCGGTTCTGAAAAGGTCTCTCTCACTAGACATGCTAAACATGTACACATTGGGCAAGTAGGCTATGATGCCCTATCCATCGGCTTCTAGTGTGGTATGCAAGACATATGGTTAACCATGTAATGCTGCTTACCCTCGTGTACAACCACAAAGACGTCAAATTCTAGAAGTAGAAGCAACCACCTAGCTATGTGTCCTATAGCAGAAGGTTTGTTTACTAGATAAAGCAAGGCTTGATGGTCAATGAAGAGGATGAAAGGCATAGCCAAAAGATAATGACAAAACTTCTTTGCACCAGATACCATAGCTAGGTCTTCCTTTCCATTGTGGTGTAATTCATCTCCATATCTTTGAGTTGTCTACCAACAAAGCTCACAAGATAATCAAGATTATGTTTACCAGGTTGACACAAAACAATTCCCATGGAGAACTTCGAGAAATCAATGTGCACATGGAATGCTATGTTCCAATCTGGGGCTCGTAGAATCGGTGCAATTGTGAAAGCCTTTTTTAGTTCCTCTTAGCCGTGTTGGAATTTCTCGGTTCACTCAAATATGATCAGCAATTTGTAAAGGGACCTAGCGGATCAATGCATAGCTCAAAAAAAATAGTTGATAGTATCCTGTGTGTCCTAGGAATCCAAGGGGGCAAGGAAAATGATAGTAGATGTGGCTAGTGGGAAGGAAATCGCCTCAATCAAAACTGTAGGGAAACTTCAATTTGAGTTAAATAGCCATATAACTAAAGTAGAATTCCAAATCTTACCACTAGGATGCTATGATTGCATTGTGGAAATGGATTGGCTAAAGAAGAACAAAGCCCAGATTCTATGTGCTGAAGAGGAAATAATATTTTCAAGACTTGGAAGGAAAACCCATAAAGGCATATGAGAAAGCTGGAAGAACTAGAGTTCCCAACCAACCAAGGCAAGCAAACTCGGGAAGGGATTGAAGAAAGGTTAACCAATCTACATGATCCAGTTGAATAAGGTCAAAAAGACTAATGAAGGCACTCTACCTTCCTGGATCAATGGCTTCGAGGATGTCTTTTCAGAAGAACTGACTCAATTGCCTCCCAACAGTGAGGTTAATCATGAAATAAAATTGATTCCTATCAAAACGACCATACAAAATGTCTATTCTTGAAGCTATTATGCTTAGGGAGCAACTAAGGCAACTAATAGAGCAAGGATTTATTTGCCCAAGTAATTCACCTTGGGGAGTGCATGTCCTCTTCCAGAAAAAGAAGGATGGAACACTTGGACTCTACATTGACTTCAGAGGACTAAACCAAGTTACGATAAAAAACAAGTACCCCATACACCCGATAGATGAGCTTTTAGATCACCTACATGGAGTCAAGGTTATTTTCAAGAGTGATCTAAGGTCTAGATACTATCAAATCTGAATCAAGGAACAAGATATCCCAAACACTGCCTTCAACACTAGGTATGGTCATTATGAATTTGTTATCATGCCATTCGGATTGACTAATGCCCTAGCCACATTCAACCATCTAATGCAAGATATCTTTCAACCATATCTAGATGATTTTGTGCTAGTATTGTTTGAAGATATACCAGCATACTCCAAATCAATAAAGGAACATGAAGGTCACTTAAAGATCGCCCTAGTAACACTTTGTGAAAATCAGCACTATGCCAAGATGAGTAAATGTGTATTTCTCACTTATAGGATTGAATATCTTGGTTACATTGTTTCTGCTAATGGAATCTCTCTAGACCCTACCAACGTAAATGATATCCTAGAATTGCCAATTCCTAATACAGTGAAAGAAATTCGAGGATTTTTGGGACTGATAGGATGGTACCGAATCTTCATCAAGGATTTTTCCCTCATTGCTGCACCCTTGACAAATCTTTTGAAGAAAAATACAGTAATCATTTGGACCATTGAGCATCAAGAAAGCTTTGATAAGCTTAAATAATTTTTAACCACTAGACCTATATTAAAACTCCTTGACTTCAATCAATCATTTGAGGTGATCACTGATGCAAGTGGACTTGCAATTAGTGGGGTGCTAGTATAAGAAGGAAGACTAGTGGCCTATACTTCCAAAAAATTGAAACCCTATGAGTCCAACTATGCCACTCATGACCTTGTGTTACTTGTAGTAATCCATGCCTTGAAACTATGGAGACACTATATATTGGGAAGGGAATTTACTTTAGTGATAGATCATAAAATTCTTAAGTGGATCTTCACCCAAGCTGACCTAAATATGAGGCAAAGAAGATGGATAGAGATACTGCAAGAGTTTGATTTTAAAATCAAATATCATCCAGGGAAGGACAATGTTGTTGTAGATGCCTTAAGCTAAAAGGCCTTTCTTAACAGCATTGTAGAAGTTTGAAGCTTAAGAACCGTATCCATACCTAATATCCCTGTACTTGAGCTTGTACACCAAGCTATTTCTCAGGATAAGGAAAATGGAGGACTCATGGCTAGGATACTTTAAGGAGAAAGATCTAATAAAGAGAGGTCTAATATTAAGGATTATCATGCTAACAATGGTTGTCTATATTACCATAATCGCCATTGTGTCCCAAAAGGACCACAAGTGAAGGCCAAGATCTTATGGGAAGCACATGATAGCCCCGTTGCAGGACATCCTGGGTATGCCAAGACACTCAACGCAATTTGTAAGAGCTATCACTGGCCAAGATTGAAAAGGGATATATTAAAGTATGTAGCGGGTATGTAACTCAATGCTTGACTTGTCAAAGAGTCAAGGCAGAAAGGATCAAGATGTCTAGAGAGTTACAACCCTTGGACATTGCACAAAATGAAATGGGAATCAATAAGTATGGACTTTGTTGTTGGATTACCCATTATTGCTTGTGGATATGATTCCATCATGGTAGTGGTTGATAGATTGACAAAAGTTGCACACTTAATCCCAATCAAAACAACCTATAAGTCATTTGACATTGCTTGAGTCTTTATCAAAGAAGTATTTAGGTTACATGGATTGACAAAGAGCATAATCAGTGAGACCGAGACTCCAGGTTCACCTCTAAGCTTTGGACTTGCCTATTCCAAGCAATTGGAATGCAACTATGCTTCAGTATTGCTTATTATCCTCAAATTGATGGCCAAACTGAGAGGGTAAACTAGCCATTGAAGATATTCTAAGGTCTTATTGTAGCAAAGAACCAAAACGGTAGATTGAACATTTATCTTTGGTGGAGTTTGCTTATAACATTTCCTTTCAACAAACAATCAAGATGTCGCTATTTCAAGCCTTGTATGGGCAAGAATGTTATACACCTCTAAACTTCTTAGATCCCACTATCAAGGTAGAGGCTTCTTAGGCTATGCTTGAAGAGATGGACCAACAAATCCAATTGATTTGCCGACATGGCATTCAAGCTACTCAAGATTGGCAAAAGTCCTATGCAGATCTTGAAAGATCCATAAGAACATTCAAGGAAGGTGACATGGTGTTTCTAAGGGTAAGGCTCAAAAATAGCTCATTATCCTTGGGGAAATACAAAAAAGATTAGTCCAAGGTACTGTGGACCATATGAAGTAATCAAAGTAATGGGAAATTGCCACCCCATCTCAAGATTCACACTCTATTTCATGTAAGCCTACTGAGACCTTATGTACCAAACCCCGATCATGTGCTTAATGACAAACAAATAGTCATACCTACCCAATGAATTCTGGAAATGCAACCCAAGAAGATTCTAGATACAAGGGAGAAACCTCTAAGAAGTTGAATCCTAGGAGAACACCTAGTGCAATGGAAGGATTATCCTGAAGAGAATGCCACTTGGATCGATGAGGCAACCCTTATGAAAGAATACCCCCAATTTCTCTTGAGATGAGGACATATCGATTTCTCTAAGGAGGGAAGAATGTAATGTCTCCATTACTTAGTTATTTTAATAAACAATGTGTGTATACATTTCAAAAAATTGATTTATGTTGAAAAAAAAATTGCACATTTTTAAAAACTTAGCTCTAAATATGAAAATAATTGTTATTTTTAATGAGGTATTATATTCCAGTTCATGGAAGAAAGACTTGGGAAACTCCCCCAAGAAAAGCATATTAAAACTATGTTTGTAGTATAGAACAACAAAAAAAACTAGCCTAGTGGACAGTCACTTGGTAGTTAAGTGCACTTGGGTGACAACACACAAGCTAGTGGGAGCTTCTCATGCTCAACCAATTATGCCAACAAAGCCTTCGTAGCCTATTTCCAAGTGTGCAAGGCTAAGATGCCAAGGTCTATGCCTTGGTCACATTGCCAGGATGGGTGACCTCCCAAGAAGATTTTTCTACAAGCTAGTGGGAGATCCTCACGCGTAACCAACGGCGCCAACAAAGCCTTCATAGCCTGTTGCCAAGTGTGCCAAGGCCAAGATGCCAAGGTCTATGCCTTGGTCACCACTTTGGTTGTGAGCCTTGGAGTGACACCCGCCCGACGATGTGACGTGCGGTGCTCGCCCATATATTTGTAAATTTTTATCTTCTCACTACAAAAGTGGAGCCCCCTCTTTGATGTCATAAAAAACACTAAATGAAAGCGTTCTCTCTTCATCGAAAAACGCTAAAAAGCAAGCGTCCTCTCTTTATCCCCCCTTACTATATAAACAGGGGTGAAGAATCACATTGAAAACACACAACTCGTATAAGAGCCCCCTCCCTGATATCATAAAAAACAATAAATGAAAGCATTCTCTCTTTGCCATAAAAAAAAGCTAAGGAGCAAGCATCCTCTCTTTACCCCCCCTCCCCCCCATTACTATATAAATAGGTGTCGAGCGTCATGTTGAAAACACACAACCCCTACAGAAATCTCTCTGTTGTTGATGTGACAAAGCTCTGTGGTTGTAAGCGCACACACACACACACGCACACACACACACACACACACTCTCTCTCTCTCTCTCTCTCTCTCTCTCTCTCTCTCTCTCTCTCTCTCTCTCTCTCTCTCTCTCTCTCTCTCTCTCTCTCTCTCTCTCTCTCTCGACCTATGTAGAAGCATTGCTCAAATCCATCAAACTTCTCCCATGGCTCCCAAGAGACGTCGAGATGCTGAGCGAGGTCATGCTCAGAGAGCTCCCCAATGCGAAGAAGTAGTCGCTACTAAGGGAACTCAACACGATGACAAAGCATAGGCAGAAGTTACCCTTGAATCCATTCAACTTGAAGGACTACAACAAGCCAAGGTTGCGATCATGCCCCGTAATCACGATGGATGGCCGAATGGAGATAATCAGGAAAGGATTACTATTTTATGTTATTGCTTTTTGCATCTTACAATAAAATGAGGGATAAGTTAATAATGTTAGAAAAGCCCATGGGATAGATCTGTTACCTAGAATTATGACGATTAGTTAGAAACTCCTTAAACTTTCAAAAGCATGTTAGTATTATTAATTAATTTTTAGGAAAGTACACAGGAGTGGATGAGAGGAACAGATTCTATGCATCGCATACATTGACAAGTGTGTTAAAAATGTTTTATGGTTATGATTGCTTTTGGATTTGTGAATGATGAATTATATCTCTTATAATTCCAGACTTGCACAGCCGGACGAGTTGTGGATTGTGGTGGTTTGGGACATTGGGATCCCCAATCCAATGCCCCCTAAACACTCTACAGAGTGTGAAAAAACTCACCTACGAGTGGGGGTCCTATGCTTATGAGGAAGGTAGGTGTTTTTGGAAAAACTCACCTACGGGTGGGGGTCCTATGCTCTTGAGGGAGATAGGTGTTTTTGATATTTGATCACTCAAGCACCTGAGAGGACAAAGGGCCGATGATAAGTGTCCCTGTTATGTAGGATGGATCTGAAGGCTCAAGGAAGCTTAGAGGGGCTCTAAGCCAGTAAATTCCCTGTTGATCGCGGATGGAGTGCGATCACATACAGCCCAATCCCAAGGGATTGGAAAGCCCTATCCTAGGCTGGACAGTGTCTTTCTGCAGAAAGACGGTTTTGTACTACATCCCAATCCCGAGGGATTGGAAGGTCCTATCCTAGGCTGGACGGTGTCTTTCTACAAAAAAGATGGTTTTGTACTACTCTGCGGAGTGATGGTGCGATTTTGTACTACTCTGCGGAGTGATGGTGAAATAAAGTATCTGATTTCCGAATTGTTTGTTATGTGCCAAATTGATTTTAACGAACCCAATTTAACTTAGTAATTAAAAAAAGTTGATTTTATATGTCCAAACTGCATGGTAGTATGATTTGCTAATTAGAAAACTAAGCAAACCCAATCAAGGAAAGTGGGAGGCTTTGATCCTGATGATCAAATGCCTATGGCTGGGCCTAATAAGTCATGTAGCTTTCCAACGCTAGATAAAGCTTATTAAACTGTGACTCTCCTAATATCGGTAGGATTAGTTATCAAGTTTAACACCATTTTAGGGGGACGGGAGCTGAGATTTTACCTTATGGGTAGGGGGATCGTGTTACACCTCCCTCGTCTCTCACTCTCTTTGAACCAAGTGTGGTGTTAACCTCACTCCTACCGCTGATTGATTAAAAAGTGATCTTTCTTAGGTGGGGATTAGATTGTTGTTAGGGGTGACTTGTCCACACTTCCCCTGTAAAGTAGAACTGGGATTCCGATGTTCAACTAAGTCTGAGGTTTCCCATGGAGAGAAAGGATGGTGATGTGCATGGATATGAATCTCAGTCGACTACTAAGAGGACTCCTCTGAATTTGTTGGAGGAGGCACCTCACAGCTCATGCATTAAAAGTACCTACCATTATGTCTACAAATGACTATAAAGTACAAGAATATGGGCTACTATAAATATAAGAAAATAGCCCCAAAACTAAGGTAAAAGGGAGGGCAAGAGGTGGGAAACAAACTAGTGTATAATTGTCCACAAATAGTACGCAATATAATGCTCAAACAAGGTATGTACACTCAAAGAAATTGCTCAAAAGAAATATTCAATATTAGAATCCAAAAATTTATAGGAAATGACCATACATCAATAAAAAAATTGACCAAAAAAGTTAACTCCCACTGGTAGGAATATCTGAGTAGCAATTTGGGATATATAGAATGCAATAGTAACAATGTAGCAACCAAGTACCAAAAACTATTGAAGCACAGGAGTGTGAGATACACACATGCATACAAGCAATGCGTGTCAAGTATCCACCATTGAAAACCAACTGACAATGATAGGTATAAGGTATCCAAATGCTCAAAAAGTGAATCAACCCACGAGAGTCAATATTTGCAAGAGTAGTATATGCATAGATCAATTGAGCATGTACATAGACAAGAGTCTCCCACTCTCTCCAAAGAACCAATCTCTGCAAGAAAATACAAGTGTCTTGCATTAGAAGTGAATTCAAGATGTCCAAGAGCCAAGCAAATCTCAATACATAATGCTCATAACATATAGGTAATCAAGACACATGATAAGTATATTCATGACAATATACATCCAATATGTCTTCAATCCATAGGTGAAGAATCACTAAAGTAAATATCCGAATCCCAAATATATCTAGCAAAGCTCAAATATGAAGCTCAAAGTGTATCATAACCATATCCAAGAACATACATTAATGCCAAGCATTCATATAATCATGCAAAATACCTGAAATGCTTATAGATATTCAAAGCATAAAGCTTCAATGACATATGGTTGTTGTCCAAACTATTATTACAACAATAGATCCTACTAAAATTGATTTAAATGAGCTCTATCCAATCCAAACAGGATCTAGAAGTATTCCCATAACATATGGGCATCAAAATAGCATCCCTAAAGCATTACGTAAGCATTACGAAGCACATTGTATGCTATCCACAATGTATACAATAGGTTCTTCCAAAATGTGAGTATATGATTGATTAGGAAATCTTCAAATGGAGCTCAAGATGAAGCCCTTTAATGCTAGGGAGATTACCAAGGGCTTTTCCAAGTGTCAACAGGAGTAATAGGGAGCAATTTGGAGTATCTGGGGAGTGTGAAGGACTAAGGACTATCTAATGGATGAAAATCATGTTGAGAAGCCTAGGGCCTAAGGCAGTAGCTACTAACTACAATGGGGCTTTAATCAATTCCCAAGAAATCTCCCTAAAGTCTTGGAGTAGGCCTTGACAACCTTGGAGCAAGTTGAGACTCAATACATACATTGGATGATTGAAGGGTGGGCAACCATGAGAGCTTGAAGTGAATCTCTTATTCCCAAGCTCAAGTAAGTGATGATGAAGCTTCTCAAATGCCCTTCTGATACTAGGTGAAAGGTGGAGTGGAATTGGAAGCATGAGGAGAAGCAAGAAGGGATCAAGAGCTATAGAATTTCAAGCAAGAACAAAGAGACCAGTCTGTGGAAACTCCCATAGTCACAATATGTAACTTGCCTTTCCTTATTCTATTGCCTCTAAAAGAATAAAAAATAAAGTGATAGTGATGGGTGCCGGCCACTTACAATGTATAGGTGTGCAAATACAATATGCAATTAATATAGGCAGCTAGGCATATAACTGTTAACCCCCAATAGATTCGTCTTACACTTGGTTCAAAGAGGATAAGATAATCTGTAGAATATATATCATTATGGTTGCATACCAAACCTCACAGCAATCGAAGAATTTTGCTTTGCCCAAATTTTGGTGCCTGCACAAGAGTGAGAATGGGAGAGGTTCTTATTACTAGTTGTTTGCTTGCTTGAATTCTTGCTCCTTCTTCTTCACTTCAACCTTCAAAACCAGCCTCTTTCAGTGGCACCACTCTGATACTATGTCATGAACTGCATGATGGGGGGATTTGCTTGAGGCACTACATCAAACACACACAATACATTGAAGATAAGTTCACTCAAGGATACAAGAAGACAGATGGAGACCAAAACTATTTCTTACTAGTTTTTTTTCATTCTTCCTCTTACAATAGAAAGTACACAATGTATAGAGATAAGATGCAATGTAAATTGAAAGTGACTCACTAAGTCAAACAGTGCATAACCCACTATGCTAATCAACTAGCACTATAACTCTACCAACTGTAAGTAGGTGGAACTAACCAAATATAATAAGTGGTAAGTCAATGGCCATGTGAGGATCATAATGACTACAGATGTGCTAAGTGTACATGTGTGGACCCATCTAACCAGATGGTCCATCATCAATGTCTACACACGTTGAGCTTGCCATCTCAACAATTGGCATTCTATATCTACAACTCCTCTTGCATTGACTTTAACCATTCCTTGACCTTGTCAATAGCAACTAGTGGTTGTACTAGGTCGGGATATGAGTTTTCTTGGTGAGGATTTCCTTTTCTATCTCTGAGGTGGCATTATAGTACTCATTGCACTAGAGATAGGAGTAGTTTGTAGTAGTATTGAGAGTCCTTCACTCTTACGTTTGAGTTCAGCTCTTTTTCTCCTTTTCTTGCATTCTTTTTGCTAATTACTAAGTGATTCATTGTCATTGAACCTTCTATGATTACTCCTCCAACCTTGATTTGTGTGTGAGTAATAGAATGTAGAGAAATGGGAATATTATCCTCATCATTTATCATTTCCATTGCAAACAAGCTTAAGGGCACTAAAGGCATAATAGCTTTGCTATTACTTGCCTTGCATTGTGGATAGACTCGTAACATTTGTATGATTTTGCATTTGGACAGCACTTATCAACTTCATTTCTCTTAGCTTGTTCTTGTTTCTATGGACACCTTGAGGAAATATATCCTAGTTGTCCACAATTCATACAAGTAATGGGGTCACTAGTTGAAGGTGAGCCACGCCCACAGCCTCATCCCAATATCATGATTAGTACATGTTTATAATCCATAAGGATCATATATCTGTCATCATCATAACAAATAGAAGGGTTGGTGTACTCTTCATCCTCAACAGGTTCTTCAATGAAGTGGTTATGAGTATTGCTAGGTGAATGTGTGACAATTGGTATGGGATGTTTAGTTATTCCCAAGTGATTAATTTCTGCTCTTTGTGTAGTCACTCCATGCTTTGGAGGGGATGGGCATGCCAATTGTGAGAAAACTAGTGGTTGTCTTGGATAATTAATGCCTCAATTATATTGTGGATAGGCAAAAGTAGGGCTAGGGAGCCTACGTGGGGCTCTATAGCATGAGGCTTCATGGTCAAAATATCCAAAATTTGTGCACATCCTTGGTGACCCAAAATAGTCAGAGGGGAGGTAGTCACCTCCATTGTGTAATTACATGTTTTGGTGGCAATATAGCCTTGAGATCTTAAGGGATTTTTTAATCTTGAGAAACTCTTGATGTTGCTTCTTGACATCAGCAATGTAGTCTTTTGTGTGTTTATTATTTGTCAGGTTTTGTCTTGTATGGGTTTCTTGGTGGAATCCCATTGTTCATTTGTCCCTACTATGTTCTCGCTGGCTCGAAGAGTCCATGTTATAGAACATGTAAGATATCATGAGAGTTCAAAAGAAAGGGTATTATATTTAGTAAAATTTACATGATTATATTTACAAAAAGGGTTTTTTAATTAAAATTTGAAAAAAAAACCATAAGTTTAGTAAAGTAAAAGGGATCAATTTAAGGCCTTATAGCATGTAAAAAAAGGGCATTTCTTGATATCCTTTGAATGCACATTATATAGATGATTTCTTATAGGTGGACTCCCCGGGCTTGCTGGAGAATTTCCACATAGATCACCTCATCAAGGATATCATTGATGATGGATTGGTTTAATTTAGAGTTCCCAGAGCTATCTTGTATGTCCTTTCTTCATGGATGCCCTTGATGAAAGCTTTTGTAACTGCCCTAGCTATGTGTCTCTCTGCAACATGATTTTTTTAAAACATACTCCAAACCTTAGAGACATAGTCTCTCATGCTCTCCTCTTCTAGTTATTTTATGTTTATCAACTTCATGAGATGAGGTTATCCCCATAGCCACCTTTAGCAAAGCACTTGATGAAAAAATCCTTCAATAGTAGGAAAGATTCCTTCTCTATGGCATCCAAACCCATGAACCAAATTCTCCCCTGTTCTCCTAAGCAAAGTCCAAAATGCTTGCACTTGCTTGGCATCACCAAGAAGGTTATTGCCTCATAGACTTGCTTGAATTGTTCTATGAAACTATCGGGGTCATCACTAGCTCACTAACTGCGTTGTCGTTAAGGGAATTTTTCTCATGGTCTCTATTTCTTGACATGTTGCCCATTCCCATCAAAATAGATTATACAATATGGGTTCCTATTTAAAGCATATAAATGTGGTCAAACAGGTGCCTTTGTAGACAGAATCCTACGATAAGCTTGCAGCTTTAGCATTTTGCAACATCCTTTGAATGCTATATGTTTCTACTTGCATGGTTGCAAGTTGCTATTTGGTTTAATTGTCGATATCAACCAATTGGTTGAGGTGGCCACTCCCTGTGCTTGTAATTCCACAAGCTTACATTCTATAGCTTCTTAGGCCATGTTTCTAATATAAAAGCATGTAGCCTGCTAGAAGTTATCAACTATGGCATGAAAGACATTTGAGCTTCCTCTTGAATTGTCAGATCTATCCATGGTGCTAGCTAAGGTCCTCATGGTCTCTAGGTTGAGTAGGTGAATTATGTGATTAATGAGTTCCCTAAGAGGCATGTTCTCAAGGTCAAGAGTTTGGCATAGTGTCTCTACTAGTGGTCAGAATTTGAAGCTTGCACCCACTTCATAAGTGCATGCACCTACCTTATAGGCCTAAATTTTAGGGTTTTTAGTGTTTGGCCTCCACTCAAAGTTCACAATCAGTCCCCAATATGGTTTAAATGCATATGTGCATTATGCTCATTTTAACATCCTAGGCCAGTCTCTTGTGAAGTAGAAGATAGAGATTCTATGGGTTTCATGGTTTTGGTTTAAGTTGAGATGTCATTGTGTGAGTTCTTTTTTTGTGTTTGTTGGTTTTTTTATATTTTTTCATTTTTTTAAATTTAGGAAAGAATAAAAGACATAATAAACAATGAATGTGCCTCTAGATTAAACACAATTTTAAAATGCAATCTGTAGGTGCATGCATCTCATGCAAGGTTTTAGTACTAGGTGGATACAAGAATGGGGTCACTTAGGTGCCTATGCAAACTTATGCATGTGTGCTTTTGTTAAGGTGCAAGATTACATGGGAGTTAAAGTGCAAGGTGAAAGGTGCAAGGCCCAAGGGGAGTGTTAATCTACATATGTAATGGATGTACTAAGATAGTTGAAGGGTTGTGCTCAAAACTACCTATGGATACACATGGGTATACACATGTATGCATGGGTGCACACACTTGCACACTAATGCTCACTTGTGTTGTACACAAGTGTTCCTATGTATACACTAGTGCATAGTGTTTTACTAGATTGGGTGTGGGTGCAATAGGAGTTAGTGAGCTCAATGCTGAGATGTATTAGAGTCTATACATGTATGTATATGTGTCACTAGATTGGTGTGTTGGGTTTGTACACTATGGAGGATGGTGTGCTAAGGTGTGTTGCAATACACTCGTGAAAGATGCCTCTCTTGCCTCAATGATTTATGAATTCCCTCCTTTCATTAGGATGGAATCAAGGAGCTTGAGACAGAGCGACCTCTTGAAAGGGTTCTACTGCATTGACATGTGTTGTGTCCACACTTCTAGCAATTAGGAGTCAAGAGTTGTAGTTTCTTAATCATCATTGTGGAATCCTTCACATATGCATGGTTGATTTGACTCTTGTGATCTTGGCCATGGATCTACTGGACATGGGGATTCTATGCCTAGAGTTAGGGGGAGAGCATAATTTTATGGATGTGATGTGCTACTCACCCAAATAGAAATGGTGCATGCCACAATCGTGGGAATTATAGACACTTTGCGAAGAGAGTAATTTCATAAGTAGGGTAATGCACTGAAATGAAGAGGAAGAATTAATGCATTCAATATGCACAAAACAAGAACATTGCTTCTATACAAAGAGATGGATCATCTAGGGACACCTGTTCACCATGGAGCATGTACTTGGTAGCATGGCACAACCATCACATGATGATGACCAATTTTCGTACTCATGTGCTATGAACCATATGGCACATCATGCATAATGGTTTGATACTAAAAGAAAAGATGAGGATTGATGAGTATGTAGGAGCCAAGGATGATATAATGTATAAAGTATTGCGTACTAGGAGTATGACAATACTTACAAAGGATGGAATAGCGAATAAGCTTGAGAATATATTTTATGTACCCACTATCACAAATAGCCTTGCATTAGTTGGTCAAATAGATGACCAAGGTTTGCACGTTTGATTTATATCACTTATATTTATGATTCTAGTAGAGTGACCTAGTATACAACACCAATACATGAAATGGGGGTGAAGATGGCTTTCTACTTAGACCATCTTCTCCACAACACTAGGAATGGATTTATGTATCCATGTATGCAAGAGATAGATGGATACTCACCTTCATAGGGGATTAGAGGCCTTATTGGTTAGATATGGAACTCTTTAAACTAGTGAGAGATTGAGATTAGTAGATATACATCCATGCCTCCAAAGGAATCCAAATTTCATATCTACAAAAATAAGAGCTAGAGATAGAGGAGCATCACATCCATCGTTTCTTGGTGTACATGAGATCTATGGGAGCTTCCATTGTCAACTCAAAAAGGATTTGAGACATTGTCGAGAGTCATGGAGAATACTATTAGATATGCCTTGGTCTTTTCCTCTTAGAGATATAGGGATTAAGAGATACCATCCTCAAAGGTAGTGCATCAACTTGTCAATGGCCCATCTAGAGATAGCTCATAGATTCTCATGAGAAGCACCTAAACAGCCTCAAACTAGACTCAATATACATCCAAGAGGAGACTTGAGGAGGATGAGGAGCCACCTCGATTGAAGAGTAGCATGGCCACACAACAAGTGTTGCCCTAGTATCACAATTCTATCACATAGGTATTGTGGGATTGGTAGATTGCTGCATTGAGTGTTGTTAGATAGAGGTGTTTGTGTATAGATTGGGTTGGGACCCTCTCGAGTCTCCACAACTCCACAAGTGACTCTCTCCCTTCCTGGTGGAGTGAAAGTGCACTAAGGGAAGAAGTAGAAGGGGACCTGATAGTCTGCACATTGCACATGGGTGATTATTAGGTGCAACATGTCTTGAATCAATGGCATGAGGTGCATGTATTGGAATAGTGATAAATAAATTTCTTTGAATTAATAAAGGAATTCTTCTTATTAACACATTAAAAGGTTCAATGTTACTTCCACCCTCACTATTAAAAATAGTTTTATTTAATTTCTCCTTTTTTCATTTAGAAAAATGTCATTTTCTTTTTCTGTTACACCCTCTTTGACATGCTGTTGTGCATCACATGCATCTAGGTGTGGCTGAGTGAGCATGGACTTTATCTTTTTGCATACTCAACCATCCAACCTTCTGGGAAGGGAGGATTGGTATGAATGGCAAGATAGGGACAAGGTTTCTAATGCACCACTACCACACTCAGGTGTACATGTGTACACGTGTGTCAGAAGCACTTGTGATTCATATATGGACACACATGCATGCACGCACGCACACACACATGCACACGCACATGCACGCACGCATGCAAGCACGCACACACACACGCACGCACGCACGCACGCACGCACGCACGCATGCGCGCGCGCGCGCGCACACACACACACACACACACACACACACACACACACAAATCCCTTGTACACACACGTACCTTGTAAGAACATTGCACCACACACACATACACATACAATTGCATCACATCATCTTGTTTCACAAACACAAGCATATCAACACACACATGGACACATCGACATGTAGGCACACCCAAAATCCCTACCTCCTCTCCATAACCAGTATTCTCCTACTGGTGGGAAGGGAGGATGGTAGAGGGAAGTGAGAGAGGAAGCAGGTGCCTTGGTGTTGCACTTGTGCAGTGTCCACATACACAATGCATAATGTATCCATAAACCATTTTTCATCCATCTATACGCATACGTCCATCCGTCAACACGTACACTGTGCATCCACATATGCACTACATAATGGATCCATAGTGCATTGTGCATCCACCTATACACATAGTGCATCCAAAGTACACACCAGAAGACCACCTTGTCTCAACAACCATACCTACTAGGAAGGGGGGCTCAAGGGAAGTACAAGAGGTGGGCTACACACATTACACCACATAAACACATTGCACCAAATAGATCTAGGTACACACAATGTCCTACTGCACACACACACACACACACACACACACCCCTAGTTAACACCCTAAGTGCCCACACACACTTTGGGATACACATCAATAATAGAGTGCACATTGCCTTTCTATAACCACTAGTGCATGCATGCAGAACACTTAACCCACACAAAAGAGCACTCCAACACACTTCATCTCGTTCGAATTGATCAAAATTAACTTTTATGTATTGAACTCAAAATTATTCACTTTTGTAAGCTTAAGTGTGAACAGGGCTCTACATGATCTAGTTCAAGAGTTTCTAGTGTGAAAGAAATTAAAAAATTGCTACTTGAAGCATGAAAATGGATGTTTTTAGATTAAGATTGTTTGGAGCTTTAACAATAAGGCTTGATTAAGCCTTACCAACAAAAAAGTGAAAGATGTGGCATCTTCTTTAGAGTTGCCGTTGGTTTGTTGAGGATGGGAGTGTGTTCTACCTGGGGAGGTTAGTCATAAATATATGTATGTATCACATGGATTCAACATAAGGGATTTTTAATATACCATTTTTACACATTTTTTACATATAGAAGGGTCCCATATAAAGAGATATGTTTTATTAAGGAAAATTTCACACATAAGGATATTAATAAATAGGCCTTGAACGCACATGATATATAGGGTATACATATAGTGAATCCCTCGGGGTGTGTTCCTATTGACATTGGCTAAATTAACAATGTCCTCACATAGTATAAGATCAAATTTGGAGCCCCAAAGCTTTAAGGTAAGCCACACGTAATTTTCCATTTCTCAATCTTCCTTCTTCTCATGTAAGACATAAGCATGCTCTCTACTTCACAAACAAGTTTCATGTGTGCTTTCACAACAAGTTGACCCCTCGATGAGGATGGCCTCCTATTTAAACAAGCATAGTGCTTACTTGCATACATGCGTGAACATAATCTCTTCTGGAGCAATCTAATAGTTTACAATTAAGATTTTTTCTACCTTTCCATGGCTATCCAAAAGCTTCTAATTTTGGGCTATTGCAACCCCAAATCAAGCCTCAATGGATCATTTAATCCAAGCATCTATTTTTACTTAAATTGGAGATATTAGCTCTCAATTTGTACCTCTTTCAATCTTGGACAGCTTTGAGTTGATCTTGCATTAACCTCGACTCCTTCCACTCCATGCTCAAACCACGCTTTTGCTCTATTTACAAACGAATAGATTAAAATGGGAAATGATAGGGATTAGATGGGCAAGATGGAGGGCTCAATTATTTTTTCTTCTTCTTCTTCTTCCTCATTCTTCTTAGCTTCATTCTGTGTATCTCATATATACATTATGAGATACAAAAGTGGATTATGTCTCATGCGACTTTTCTCTAAATTACCTTCATGCTATTTTTCCTATTTATTGCTCCACATGCTTAATATAATAGTAGTATTTTAATAGCCCAATGAAAATATATAACTAAATAGCTTATGATAAGATTGGGAAGTGGCATGGACATGGTAATGTTGATAAAACTTGGGAGCTTGTGCCACTGCTTGAAAGGAAAAAGACCATTGGCTTCAAATGGGTCTACAAAATCAAATGCAAGTCGGATGGCAGTGTGGAAAGGTACAAAGCCAGGCTGGTTGCTAAGGGGTATGCCCAATAGTATGGACTTGATTATGAGGAAACATTTAGCCCTATTGCCAAGATGGCAACCATATGCATTGTGATTGCTTTAGTTGCTGCTAGAGGCTAGAAATTGCAGTAGATAGATGTGAAGAATGCATTCCTCAATGGTGACTTGGCAGAGGATATCTATATGGGTTAGCCAGAAGGGTATGTACACCTTGATTTTCAGTACTATGTATGCAGGCTGAAAAAAGCATTGTACGGGCTGAAGCAGGCTTCGAGAGCCTGGCATACAAGGATTAGTAACTACATGAAGAGCTTGGGCTTTGCTGTTGGTAGGGCTGATCACAGCCTACTTATGAAAAAGACTGACAGTGGCTTGGTAGTGCTAGTCATATATGTTGATGATCTAATAATCGCTGGTGATGATGACTTGGGCATACAACATGTAATGAAGATGTTGAAAACTGAATTTGACATGAAAGACTTAGGTGATTTGAAGTATTTCTTGGGCATTGAGGTGGTTACAATTGAAAATGGTTTATGGTTCATGCAGAAGCACTATGCCATTGAAATGCTGAAGAAGTATGGCATGGCTGAATACAAAATAGTGGATACACCTCTTGATCACAATGTAAAGTTAGACATGAGCACTGGGGCTGAAGATGAGGATGTGACTATGTACAGGTAAATGGTTGGCAGTCTGATTTACTTGACCATCACTAGGCCTGATTTGAGCTATGCTGTAGGGCTCATAAGCCAGTTTATGCAAAAGCCTTGGAAGTTGCACTTGGATGCGGTTAGACGCATTATGAGATATGTTAAGTCCACTGTAGATTATGGGATGTTCTATGTGAGAGATAAGCCCTTGAAACTGGTTGGATACACGGATGCAGATTGGGAAGGATACTCATATGACCGTAGATCTACGAGTGGCTATGCTTTCGGGTTTGGAAGTGGAATGATCAGTTGGAGCAACAAGAAGCAGCCTACGGTTGCTTTATCGAGTACTGAGGCAAAGTACAGGGGTGCTATGCTTTCGGGTTTGGAAGCGGAATGATCAGCTGGAGCAGCAAGAAGCAGCCTACGGTTGCTTTATCGAGTACTGAGGCAGAGTACAGGAGTGCTGCATTGGCAGCATGTGAGATTGCATGGTTGCTCAAGCTTATGGCTGATTTGGACATATAGGTAGATGCTCCAGTGACTCTGCTATGTGTCAATCTTAGTAGTGTACTCTTGGCCATGAATCCGGTATACCATGCTAGGACAAAATACATTGAGGTACAGTACCACTTCATCAGAGAGATGGTTCTTGCAGGAAGAGTTGATCTCATGCATGTGAAGACTGATGAACAGGTTGCGGATATCTTTACCAAGTCTCTGGGTAAAGATAAGTTCAGTGTTTTCGGACAGCTGCTTGGTGTCCATATGCTGTCTTGAGCTTGAGGGGAAGTGTTAGACTTCAAGCTCATCCTTCTATCTTTGGTATGACTGTACCCGACACTTGAGTTGTCCAGTTGTACTATATGATGCATACATTAAATAAGTCGGTGCTTAGGACTTAGTTGTTTGGTGTAAATGGTCCTTATGACCTTAGGTTGTAAACAGTCTTTTGAGTTATGAAAAATATATACAATGGAATATACATGAGAGAGCAACACGCTTCTCACTGTGTGTTAGCTCCAACCTCTCTCTTTGACTTTTATCATATTTCCCAATGTTAAACCTAAAGGCTATATCTTTTCTCATATATCTCCAACACTTACATTACTTTTTCTATATTTTTCCTTTCTTTCTTTAGCATCATCATCCAGTCATTTACATACCCTTGACCAATTGTTTCCTTGCCTATATACTTGATTCCTTCAAGTTTCCCTTCATATGCTAGCTTGTACAACCAATAAAAGAATGGATTAGTTGCAATAGCAAAGTGAAGAGGGCTCAAAACCTTGCCATACACATCTATACTCTCAAAAGGGATTTAATTTAATGCGCCATCCATTGACACATAAGCTTTGGAGCCACTTGCTAAAAAGAAAGGCAAGTTTGCAATCCTCTTATCAAAACCCATTCTCTCCATCACTTGCTTTAGATAGTCACTCTTGACTTTATCAAATGCCTTTTTTACATCCAATAATAGAAAGATGATCTTTTGATTTGAAGATGTCGCCCACTCCATAGCCATCATCACATTGAGAACATTGTTAAGAAGATAATTTCCTTTTATGAACCCATATGATGCTTATTGATGTATGTTGCATTATTTCCATTTGTCTATTTGCAAATGCTTTTGTTATTATTTTGTATACTCCCATTAAAGAGATTGGTTGCCAATGATTGAGCTTCACACATTGATTTGCTTGGATGTTAAGTTGATGATGCTCTTGTTCCAAGATTGTGGGATGTACCTTTTTTCCCAATTGACATTGATCATCTTATGAATTGGATGTTATAGCTTTTCTAGAGAGATGCCATCATCTTTGTGGTGATCCTCTCATAGCATGATGACTTACCCTTGCCTAGCCCTTTCATTCCATTTATAAGTTCTTTGATGGTAAATTATGTAACTAGCATTATCTTCTCTTCTTTACTTACCTACTTTCTCCAGTCTCCAATATCTTCTATTGATTACAATCTCTTTTGATAACTCTAACTTTCCATATACCTCACAATGATGCATCTTGTAGAGAGAACAAATGTTCCTCGAATGAATCATCTAGATGCCATCATCACATTGCAAGATGACCAGACTTTCTTTTAAATTTTTACACTTCACGATTTTTATGAAGCTCAAAGTATTGCAATGTGGATTTAAGATTAATCTACTAATGCATTATAGGCTCTACTTTTGCAATTCCCTTATCTATGCCACTTGTTTAATAGCCTATGCTTTGCTTTGTGTCATTAGGTCCCAATGATCCAACTTTCGGCTATTTTCTTTCCTTACTAAGTTAATGAGTATATTCTTAGCCTTTTCTTTGCTACATAACCATGTTCATTACATGCAAATGCATTGTTGCACCATGTTGAGAAAAACACTCTATGGGTCTTCTTCCATATTTTCAATGTCTTCAGTTAGCATTCATATTGCTCCCTCAATCATGTAGTTAAATGCAATGTGCTTAAAATGTCATGAAATTTTAAATAGCCATTTGTGCTACCCGTCTACCCTAGTTTGAAGGCTTTTAGAGTAGGATTCACTAGCACCATGATAAAAAAGTAGGCACTTGAAATCTACTTAAAGCGTCATTGCCACTAGTGGCAACCAATGAACATCTTGAAGGCTATACTAATAGTCTAGTCTCGGTCAATAGCCTAGATAGCTCAGTGAAATGAAGGTCAAAGGGGAGGGCTACAGATAATCTTTGATGTTTATCTTGTCTAGGGTATCGAATGCTTATTGTTGTTTGCACCCATGAAGTAGCCAATGATGCATCTTGCTCATTCATTAGCATGTTGAAGTCTTCTCCAAGTAGACATTTTTCCACATTTATGTCACTTATCATTTAACTCATATACATGGATTAAATCCAATAGTTCACTTTCCCAATCTATTGTTACCTCTTACATACCTTCTTAGGACCACTTCTTTGTGGATCCTTTTGCCTTTTCCTCCATCTTCACGATTTCCCAAAAATTTTGAGACGATTTGAGGGTTCACCTTGACCTACTACTTCGAGTCTTTCTCAATATTGATAAAAGGATCTTTGAAATAGAGCAACAATGATTCCTCCTTGCCATCATTTAGAACTTTTTCGCGTCTCTTGTGTTTGCCACAATCCACTTGCCTTCTCCGCTTCTTCATTATTCCACACACTTTGTGCCATCACCTCATCCTACGTGAAGGCTTGTTAGATGATGCTAGTTGATGTAGTTCCCATGTCAACTTAGGAGGCAGTTAATGCCTTTAATGTTATTGATCTTCCTTTAATTACAACTATGAATAATTCTCCTAGTTTGCTTGAGACAAATTCTCTCCCTTTTCTCACCCTCGATTTTTCTTTTCTTTGCAATGCATTCTTTTGAGGGGAAGATATTGTCACATGAAGATGTTCGACGACGCATGGAGGGTCTTGTCCCTCCGTCCAGTGCCCCCTCTATTCTACGTTCTTCTCTCATCCACCTATCTCAGCCCGCTAGGCCGCCAAATTCACATCGGAATGCTTCTCCCTTTCGACGAGCTCTCTGTCAATGCCACACTCGATCAGAGAACAGTTAACCAACAGGTTTGCATACATTTGACAGGCTACCCATATGGTATACCATTGACAGGCGTAAACAATGCTCGTACACCTGATGGAATACAAAAAATAGTCTCACAGTTGGACTATTGGCATGGATGCCTAGAGGCAAACACTTAGCAACCAGTTCATGTCGACCGTTACGCAGATTAATCTGGGCACATATGCATCTGGATTTGGGAGCTTCTCTGAGGGCAGCTCTTATAGGCCTTCTGTGTATGTACCTGACAACCTACCAGTCTGCAAGGACATTGGCCCGGAGATACTGAGATTAGAGAGGGCTCTTGATCAATGGGATCATATGTCCATGCCGCCACCAGCACAACAAATCATACAAGTGTTGCAGAAGTGCAGAAAATCCCCCAATCCCACTTTCGCTAGGCGTCTGCATGCAATCATTCGGGACAATTTGCTTGAAACTCACGAATCGATTGGGAACTATCTAGTTCCTATGCTCGTTGAATGTGCAAGCCTGTCTGATGCATTGCAGGTTCTTCATAAGATGCAGAAGGGTTGTGTGCGTCCCAATGTGTATACCATACACGCCATATTGAAATCCTGTACCAAGTCCAAGTGCTTTGAGAGAGGCCGAGAAATGCATGATCTGATTGTGAAAGAGGCATTTGAATCTGATCCTTTTGTTGGAAGTGCTTTGGTCAATATGTATGCAAAATTTGGATTTTTAACTGAAGCACATGACGTATTTGATGAGCTCCCAGTTAGAGATGTAGTTTCTTGGACTGCACTAATTGCTGCATACGCTGAGTATGGTACAAGTGAAGAAGTGCTGGAGTCTTTGGAAAAGATGCAGTCAGAAGGTGTATGTCCAGATCCTGTCACATTTGTTTGTAGCTTGAGAGCTTGTGGCACAATCAGAGCAATACAAAGGGGTTATGAAATACACAGTGAAGTCATTAAACTGGGTTTTGAAGGTGATGATTATATTAGCAGTACCCTGGTGGATATGTATGCTAAGTGTGGCTTGATTGCGGAAGCGCAAGTAGTGTTTCATACAGTGTCAGATGGCAATGTAGTCTTGTGGTCCACACTTATAGCAGGATACATTGAACTTGGGTTCAGTGAAGAGGCCCTCAATTGTGTTGACCAAATGCAGTTAGCAGGTGTTCAAACAGATGCTGTTGCACTTGTATACAGCTTGAAAGCATGTGCGAACATCCAACTTATTGGCAGGGGGTATCAAATTCATGCCGAGGTCACTGCAAGGGCATTAGAGAGAGATGCTTACATAGGCAGTGCTTTGATTATCATGTATTCGTCTTGTGGATTGCTTGCAGAAGCACGTGGAGTGTTTGATAAATTGCAGATCCAAGATGTAGTCTCCTGGACTGCAATGATCACAGGGTATGCTGAGCATGGGCATGATGAGGAAGCACTGGATCTTTTTGAGAAGATGAAGCTAGGATGTTTACCACCAAATGATGTCACTTTCATGTACAGCTTGAAAGCTTGTGCTAACATAGGAACCATCAATAAGGGACTAGAAATGTATACTGAGATTATCAAAGAGGGCTATGAAGGAGAAGGTGCCATTGGCACTGCTGTGATTGATTTGTATGGGAAATGTGGCTTACTTTCAGAAGCAAAAGATGTGTTTGATGAACTGCAAGCTCGAGATGTAGTTACTTGGAATGCACTTCTGGCAGGGTATGCTCGCCAAGGAATGACTGAACTGGTATTTGACCTGTTCGAGGATATGAGGGAGGATGGGTTTGAACCAGTTGGGGTTACTTTCGTGAACATGGTCACTGTATGCAGCCATGCAGGCCTTATAGATAAGGGTCTATTGTATTTTGAGTCCATGAACAAGGAATACAGCATCACTTCTAGAGTTGAGCACCTCAACTGCATGATTGATCTCCTTGGCCGTGCAGGGCAACTCGATGAGGCTGTGACATTGCTAGAGAAAATGCCAGTGCAACCAGATCTTGTGACATGGAAGGTAATGCTGGGTGCTTGTAGGAAGTGGGGAAATTTGGAAATGGGTAGAAGGGCATTTGAGCGGGCCTTGAGTTTAGACGAGAATGATGCCACTTGGTTTGCCTTAATGTCTAACATTTATGCGGACTCTAATATATGGAATGAATCAAAGATTCTAGAAGATAGTGAGGACATGCTTATAAATGAACAGTCGTGAGTCACTGTTTATGCTTGCCATGGAAATGAAATAATTTATGCTTGTACTGGACCATGTTTAAGCTCGGGAATGCTGAATAGCCAAGCATTGCTTAAGATGGAAGGCTTGGATACATGTTCTTGGTTTCTAAATATTATTTAATGAACTCCATGGTTACTCGTTCTCAGGCCATACTGATTCAAGACAGAAAAGCAGATTATTCTTGAATTATTTGCTAACTGCAAGTGTGCTAGTGATGCTTGATGAAACTGCAGCTTTCAAGTGATGGCAGGTTACAAACTGCAGATTTGAATGCCACAGCATCAGGTTGTAATTGTTCCATTGCTCCTACTAGATTGGATTTACACTAGTGGGCTAGACAATTCATGTTTATATGTATCATATAAAGTACATTTGATGTCCATGGACTGATTACTTGTAACTAACATTTGTACTTTGTAAGCATCGGCAAAAGTTGTACAAATTGAACTAGACTAGTGCTCCGGGTTAGGACTTGCACAAGTGTAGGTCTTTGATCACTATATTCATATGAGAGCTTAGTGTCTATATTGACATTATCATGCAAATGCTCAACAACTCTTGCGAGCGTCCTTATGATATCATCGCTTGTTATTGCGTGCAATGTGCACTATAGCTCTTTTTGATAGTTAGAAGTTGGGTAATAGTCTTACTTTTGGGTAGGCATATGTAAAATTTAAAAAAATATCAAAACACAAAAATAAAAAAAATATCAAAACACAAAAAATAATTCACTTTCAAAAGAGCATATGCTAACTAAATATGGCATGAAGAGCAATTCATACATATGTCGAAATAGTGATTTTACATGGTTATCATCTACACATGTACAAAAAAGCAATGCACATCATTATACCTTTTGAAGTACATTTTTGTATATAATATTTTATTGTTATATCTTTATCATTTTCATCTAGTAAGAATTTTACACATGAAGATTTTATCTTTGAAAATATAAAATACATAATTGATTATGCATAAATATTAGAGTCTTTAAATAAAGCCTAACAATGGATAAAGTTTATTTTTAACACAAGCATTTTAGGGTTGAATCCATCTGATACAAAACAAGTATTATGAAGGTTGGTTTTTCGAGACTATTTATATTTTCTTTTAGATTGAATTGAGAGCTATAATAGATGTCATCCCATTGCTAGTTATGAAGGTGATTAGTGATCTCTACTGCATAGGTTGTTTGTATATCAATGCAAGACTCACATGCTTATCTTGAAGATCTTGGTATTATCCTCTTTATTCCAAATAAATACATGCGCCATGTTGAATACTTCACGTAGATTTTAGGAGTGTTGCTCACTTTTTTTCTTTGCTGCTAATGATGTTTGCTTTGCTTATGTAGCATTGGCTCCATATATATGCTTTATGCTCATCAACTCAAGGACTCAAATGCTCTCCCATCGCTTAGCTTGAACTGTTTAATGATGCCCCTCTCAAGCCAAGAAAAAAAAAGGTGCAAATTTTTTCGGTCACATTTTTAATGTTGCTCCATATATTATGGTTAATGCTCATCACCATAAGCTCCAATTTATGCCAATAACCCCTAGAAACAAGCCTCAGAGAAAGACATAAGAGCAGAATAGTGACAACAATATACTCTCATTTTCTCTTCATTACTCCATAATTCTTAGTCTAACTGAGTAATACAAAGTACAATGTACTACAACCTAAGTCAAGTAGTGTAAAGAGACTTAGTCTAATTGTACCAGCAAAATGTGACCGACTTCATTACACACACATATCATCCAACTATTCTATTGCTAGATAGAGTTGGTAGAAGTACTGATTGAGCTTGCATATCTTAATAAATTTTATGGGTGAGCCACCTAAGGAGGGCTTCTCATGGATAGAGAGTAGTGGATAAAGAATCACATATTGGATGGCTCAATTTGAAGCATCATAGTAGGAAGAGTAGATGTGTCTCATAATAGAAAGAAGAAGTGTATTTCTAAATAAGGTCTTCTCATGAAGGCTCAATCTTAAAATTGAGCCTCCTAATAAGAGAGTGGGTGTAGGGTTATATATTGGGAGGCTCAATTTCATGATAGCAAGGGGAGGTGTGTTTCAAAAGGAGGCCCCCATTGAGATTGAGCCTCTTAAGGGAGTAGTGGATAAATGGTCATATATTGGGAGGTTGAATTCTAGAATTAAGGCTTGTAATAGAAATATGATATGTATTTTTGGCTCAAATTTAAAATTGAGCCTCATAATAGAAAGAAAATGTATGTATCTAAAGGAGACCTGCGTATGGAGGCTCAATCTTGAATTTGAGCCTTGTAATAAGAGAGTGGGTAAATGGTTATATATTGGGAGGCCCAATCTTAAAATTGAACTTCATAATAGGAAGATGCGGTGTATTTCTAAAGGAACCCTTATTATGGAGGCCCAATTTTGAAATTGAGCCTCTTAAGAGAGTAGTGGGTAGAGGGTGCATTCTAAAGGAGGGTCAATTTCCGAATTGAGCCTCATAATAGGAAGAGGAGGTGTGTTTCTAAAGGAGGCCTCCTACATACCAGATACACACACATGGAGAGTCTCTAATTTGAAGGCTTACACAAGGTTTGATCTATGCATGTATGAAGTCATTTGTTAAACATTGTATGCAAACATTATATACAAAGGAAAAACCTAGCTAAGATATAAAAGAGTAGAAAAATATATGTAACTTCAAAGCAAAGAACCTTAGGAAGGTTAAACTTACATTCTAAAAGATAAAATGTATGGAGATATTCTTTAAGATAAGTTGAAATCATACACACACTATTGAGTTGTTTTAATGCATAATTGTAATCCTTTTTTTTTCTTAAAGAAAAATGCTGTAGCTTGAAGATCTATGGTCTCTTTTCTCAAGTTTCAAGTACTCTAAAGTGACAAAGCAGAAAATAGGAGTTGTCCAAGTGAGGAAGGATTTAGTTTAGTCTAAATTCACAGAAAACAAAAGTTGTTCGAGTGAGGAGGGATTTAGTTCAATCCAAATTCTTCAATGTTTGAGAGCAAATTGAAGAAGATAGCTTACATCACTACCCTTTTAGTTCATGGAGGATGAATGCACATTAAAAATAAGATAAGAGAGAGAGGGATTATAAATTATCAAGATATAGTTTATATAAAAGGAGCCATATGTATTGAAGATGAATACCCTCCCCGAAGTAAGTGACATTGCCTCAATCTAGTTGTTGAAGTGGATTGTGAAACAACACTAGATATTCTTGCAAGCTAAGGAGCAAATTAATAATCCCATCCATCATTAAGCAATGGAAAAAAGAATATGATAAATCCAAGCTCAAAGAAATGAAAATGCTAGAGAATGACAAGTTTGAGTTACATATTGAAGATTTTGATGGAGTCCCTCTAGTAAGAATTTGGTGTCATGACTATGGGGTGCTTTATGGCAAAGATTGTATAAAACAAAAAGCAATTGGTATATGATTATTGCTCTATTCTATAGAAGCGCACACCTTGGAGAGTAAAAGGTATGAGTTAAAGTACATGCTTGTTCATAATCTCAAAAAAGATAATGTATCCAAAGTATTGAATTATCCCCAAAAGGATAACAAAGAGAATATAGGAGTCACATTGGAGAAACTACAAACACTTGTGACAACAAATGAATGTATCGGCTTGATAGGATTTAATTAATAAATAAAAAACTATTTTCTCATCGTAGTCTCTTATGTGTGAAGATTGCATGCATGTTAGAATTTGGAGGCAATCAAGTTTACTCTTCATGATTTCAAGGACAAAAGTGATATTCCACTTAAACATAAATATGATGATACACGGCTATATTATATCCTTTAAAGTCAAAATTATATGTAATTTTCTATGAGACACATCAAGGCATTTGAGAAGGAGAATAAAGATTCAAAGCTATTATTGAGAGGCTTGCATGGGCTCCCTCGAAAGGGTAAGGTGCATAATCCAAAGCAACAATCTCTCAACAAGTACATGATTTCTACAAAATATGCAAGTGCAATTACAACTAATCTCCCTTCTTTTGTTAGTAATGATGAAGGGGAAAGATATTTACTAAGTACCAATCCTTTGTGTTAGGAGACATGAAGTGACTATATTAAAGTAAATAACAAGTACATGAAATTAGATCATCTTTCTAGTAGAAAGTTATTGTTCATAAAGCCTTAACAATAAAGCCATACTATATGATGGGCAAAATATGTTTGAAGTGAATGATTACTTTTCACACACAAATTATTTACACATTTCAAATGATGAACAACCATTTAAAGGATTTTTCTATAATGAATGCAAAGAAACATGTGTACTTTGTGATTTTAGAATATAAGTCTATAGGGAAAATCCTTGGGATACATTACTTTAAAATACTTGGTGAATTTAAACTATAAAGAAATACCAAATGCAAATAAATAACTATGCATAAATGCAAAGAAAGATCCTTAAAATAGTTTTTCATCATTTGACTTGCATAGACAGTTAGTGGTTGAAAGCAACCAAGCACTTTTCAAAAATAATTTGCACATCATGTAGCATAGACTTAGTATAAGGCTCTCTAAACCATAATCTTCCACTAGAAAGATCACATAACTTCATATACTTGTTTACTTTGACACAATAACTCCATTTTCCCTAGTACAAAAGATTAATACTTATTAAACATCTTTTATATTTATCATGACTATGAAATGGATGGAGATTAGTTGTACTTACACTTTTATCTTTGTAGAAATTATGTAGTTATTGAGAGACCATTGCTTTCAATCATACTCTTTATCCTTTTGAGGGTGCCCACACAAGTCTATTAGTAATGGCATTGAAACTTCTTCATTCTTCTCAAGTTTCTTGATATGGCTATTAGACTTTATGCTCATGAGGAATGATAAAAAATTTTGATTTTAGAAAACATAAATATAGTCATACACCATCGAATTTCATAGAACTTAAACAACATGTATGTCCCTAAAATTATGAAGAGCAATCTCAACCATCTAAAAATTTCAACATGTATACTATATATATATATATATATATATATATATATATATATATATAACCGCAATGAGAAAAGAGATTTCTATTTTCTAAAATATCATCATTTATTATCACAAGTATTCCTAGCTTCTTCAATGCAATCTTTAACTCCCCTCTGTTATATTTTTGGAGGCTAATTCACTACTGGACATATAATCTTTTTTGAGACAATGAGCAATCATATAATTTAATTTATGCTTTTTACTATCCAAGGTGTGTATTTGCATGAGGTAGAGAAATAATTATATGTTGCTTGCTTTTCATTTTACGGAGTCTTTGCCATAGAGCACCCAATACTCATATCAAATTCTTACCAAAGAGGCTCTCCATCAAAGTCTTTAGTAGAGGTAGATCTAACATGTTATCCCTTGGAATTTTCATTCTTTGAGCTTTGCCCTAACTAATTACATTCCTTTTACCATTACTTAAGAATGGATGGGCTTACTAATTTGTTTCTTAGCTTGCAAGAAATATTTGGAAGAGTTTTACAATCTATTTCACCAATGGCATTGCTACAATGTTTCCTACATGGGGGAGGGCATTTGTCTTTAACACATATGCTTCTATTAAGATAAACTATATACTAAACATTTATAGCATATCTCCACAAACTCAAAGGATCCTATCATGATAATACTTAATATAATAGGCTATGTACATTATATCATGAACATTTTGCATTCAGAGACTCCTTGGAAGTAAGTATTACGAGTAAAGGATAACAACAAAGAAGGTAGTATCAAATATGGACCAATAAATAAAACAAAACCTTATACATATGACATCTATATGGGTCATGTTTAGTCAATAACATCTACTCTATTATTCCAATTTTAGTGAACCGTGCTCCACCTTGATGAACCTATGTGGTTTTGACATGGCCAAAGGCTAAAGGACTTATATCTCAAATGTAAACTCTAGACTCTAAAGAATGGTCTAATTAAAAAATGAGTATTCTTAATTTTATGCTTATTGAAAGGTGAGCTTTATCTACTTGACGGGAAGAAAATCACAAAAAGAAAATATTTAATTGATACAACCAAGCTAAGGGGATATCACATGAATTATAGGTTACGTTAGCCTTGTTTTGCACTTGACAACACTATGTTTCATGCTTACCTTTCTCAATTCCATATCATAATATAAAGCTCAAAATCTTTCACTTCAATGGACATAAGATTGAGAAGGATACTCAAAATTAAAGCACCGAGTAAATCACTAAGCTTAAATGCTCTTTTAACCTAGTAATTAGACAAATATATTGTCTTCAAGAAATTCAAACAACCAAAAAAACAAGTAATTCAAGAAATCCTCATACTTTCTCTAGTTCAAGCAATCCACATTCCATGCACAATTTTGCATTATGGTGCAAATTATTAGTTATGGGACAAAAGATAGGTTGGCCATTTGCATCTTCTCCAAGGAGGGTTACCATCACCAAAATATGATAATAACTAGTAGTTTCAATAGTGTGTACAGGCTCACATTGGTTGATGTATGCACATGTCATTGCACTATTTTTAAAATGGTCATCACTTGTAAAATACCAAGGCTCTTTTGCTGTGTTGCTTTGCATGACCTAAATAACTACAAATGTCTTCATAGACCTCCATTTATAGTGCACAATCTTACATATGTGACCACAACATTTGTTTCTACCACACATAGACAATAAACATCTACATAAGTCTATGGTGGTGCACCTTTTAATTTTGCTTCATGCATAGAGAATGTGAAGGGATGCATAATGTGCTATTTTACAGGTGCCTCTACCCTAGATGTCACTAAATTGATTGCTTATTACGCATTCTCTATTTTAAAAAAATTATGTCAATAAATTAATAAGTCACTTTTCTTTAAGTGTCGATGATGATCTAGCATGGCCATGAGACCATTTAGAGACCAGTATTCCTAGTGCATCACTTAATGGGGTGATCAGAGCACTATGATGGGGATAGCTGGTACAGGCAGTACAAGTTATGAAGGGGAAAAGAAGTGTCTGCCAAGTGTAAGAGTGTACACAAGAACCAAGGAGTTACACATAAATGAAGATGGATTAAGTTCTAAGAAGAGGAAGTGCGTTAGCATTGTGTATGTGTATTTATGTGTACATTCGGGGACGCCTAGGAACGTTTACTTATGTGTAATCCTCTCCCTTACAAGTCAAGGTTTAAGGTCTTTTCTTTCATTAAGAAAGACAAGAGAGGTAATTCTCTCACTACGAAAGACAAGAGATGTGATCCTCTGGAAGTGAGGAGAGAAGTGATTTTCTCTTTCTAAGGTCTAAAAAGACACAAGCTTTTGTGTGGAAGTCAATCTTAAGGCTGAGGCCTAAGACAATTTAATGAACTCTCCTTAAGGTGATTGCATGGACCACAAGTTAAGAGTACAGTTTGAGAAGCTGTTCTTTTTAAAAAAGACATGGTGAATTCATTTTTAAAATATCTCGTGATAGAAAGACTCTCTCTAAAAACGGGCCACAAGGGTTACCGGAAACAACAATATCTACAACTTTTGTGTTGGACATTTTTTCATCCGAGCAACACACAGAGAGATATCTTGAAATTGATGTTGCAGAGTAGGCCCTGGAACAACCACATCTTGCATGAAGATCAACTCAAGCCTCTCTACAAGAAAAGAAACTCTTGAAAGCCTATAAAAGAGGAGGCTCTCCTTGGGTGTGAGAGAGGTGAAGGAAGTATCACTTTTCATGCATCCAAGAGGAGAAGAGAATGTGCAAGTGCCACGGAAGGTATGTTGAAATCAAGTTCCAAGAGGAGAAGAGAAGGTGCAAGTTCTCTAGAAGCTCTACTGAAATCAAGCGCCAAGAGGAGAACCCTACACACATTGTGTAGGACAGAAGGAGACTCAAGAAGGATCAAAAGGTGCCAAGTTCCAAGTTGTGCAAGTGTTAGCTGGTTGTATATCGTGCAAGGAACCATGATATTGTTTCCAAGATCTACAAGTAAGAATTGGCTTATGTGTAAGGGAGGAGCTTGCTTCTTGTAAATAATATAACTCCACAAGGGGGAGACTTGCCCATCTTCCAGTCTCTAGTGTGTTGTCAATTTCTCTATCTCTCTCTCTCTACAACTTTCTTTTCTGTAATCAGTTCTCTCTCTACCCCAGCATAATATTCACCATATATATTTTAAGTATATAAGAAATTCGAGCGTGTATCTCGAACCTTATAACAATGGCATCAGAGCAGGTTTCTTTGCTTTTCTCAAAGTAAAGGCGATCCTTGCAAGAAGAAGCTAAATATGGCAACTGATGAAGTGCCTACAAGTGAGCATTTATAGGCTCAATTGGCAGAGTATCGTAGCTTGTTGGAAATTCCCAAAGTATGTCAATTGATTAACACCTTAAGGCCAAGGGAAGAAGCTACTTATGAAGGACTGAATCCTCCAAAAGATGGTGATACTAGAAGAAACACCATTGCACCAATTGATGGTGAATGTGCAAAGCATCCAATTGTTGAGAAGCTTCCTAGAAGGAATAAGGACTCTCGAGTCAAGAAGAGTAAAAAGACCTCACCTCAAGTGAGGCGGATAAGGATGGAGTCATCTCCCTCAACAACCGGCTACTCCCCTGATTACTCAAGTTCCTCCTCCTCCTCATCAACTTCTAGTTCCTACTCTCTTGGTTCTAAGTCTCATTAAATCCACAAATGAACAAAGAGGGTCCATAAGAGGAGCAAGCTTAAGAAGACTAAGACTTTCAAGTATGGGGATAAGGACATAAAGTTTGATTCTTACTCTCGTAAGAGAGATCCTGCTAAGGCGTTAGCCTTTCTTAGACAATTTGAAGTTGCTTTTCCTCATGGTAATTTCTCAGAAAAGTCCAAGCTAAGGCATGTAGGTATGCACTTGAGAGACACCGCTAGCAATTGGTGGTTGACTCTCATTTTGGAGGGAAGAAAACCTACGACTTGGGAAAAATTCAAGAAGAAGTTTTACGCTTAGTTCTTGCCTCCTGATTTTGAGAATGATGTCAAGAAGGAGTGGGATTGGCTAGGCCCAAAAGAGCATGAGAAGGTCACTAGTTATGTGGACAAATTTTGGTCTACTCTTCTCAAGGTTACTCCTTTCATGGAGATCAGTGATGAAGAGAAGAAAAGGAAGTTTGAATCTGGCCTACTCCCTCATTTACACAGAACCATGAATGTGTATCCACATGAAACCTTATCTCGCATGATGGAGTCTGCCATCATAGCTGAAAGTTTGCATACTGACAGCAACCCTCCCACGAACATAATCAACCACAAAACCAAGGACAAAGCACACAAAATCTATGTGTATGGCTCTGCCATTAATCTCAAAAATGAAAAGAAACCATAAATCTTCCACTTAATGATGAACAAATTTATCATCTTCATCATATTCATCCACAGCTTCAATCATTATGCAAGAACAAAAGGGAAAAGAGGAATTTCTGCACAAAAGACAGAGGAGAGAGGAGAGAGAACAGCTTTTTGCACACCAAAAAGAGAATATGCGATTGGACAAGAGAGGGAAGGGAAAGAGGCACATAACCACTCGTGCACTCCACCCCACCTCTTCCCCAAAAAGCACACCCCTTCGTATTTTATTATTTCTTTGAATTTTTTTTGATACATTTGATCTTATAAGACCTTTGCTTTAATTTTGAGTATTCCTACCCTTTACAAATGCATGCACGTAACACTTTTGTGTATACCATTTATTTATTATGGATGTGGATGTGGATGTGGCCCCCTCATATCTCTATCTCTTTTTCGTGATTTTGTAACAATGTAGTATTATTCTCTTGACAAAAAATAAAAATATGATGCATGCTTGGATTCTTTTGTGCCTTGTTTTTATGCTTCTTTTGAGTGTCATCACATACACCTAGTACATCTCGAAAGTTGGAGATGAGTTCTTATAGAGCTAGACAAGAGTAGCTCTATGATCAACCAAGAGACAGGACTAATTAAAGAAGAACTATCTTTACCCATGACCAATATTCAAAGCCAGAGGGTAACAAGAAGAAGCGCAAGTATCTCTCACCCTCTGAGAGGTACAAAAGTACAAAGAGAAAGGAAGGTGATTTCTTTGTGGTGAGTTAGGGCATATGAAGCCTGATTGTCTCACAAAAGGAAGGAAGCAAATGTGATTAAAGATCCTCCTCTGTCATCCTCAAATTCTATTCCAGATGTGCAAGCTAACACTCATTCAAATGAGAAGAAAAGACAACTCTTAAAGGGTTGGGGGACACTCAACAATCAACGAGTTTTGATACTCTTTGATCTAGGGTCCACAGATAATTTTGTTTCAACAGATACTGTTGAAAGACTACAAATTCCACTGGATCGATTGGGAACACCAATTAGATCAAGTTCGTCATTTGAAGGACTTACAACCAATTCTACTCCTATCCAGAATCTTAGAATTGGGGATTACCATGACCAAGAATCTTTTCTACTTGCACCCATTGGTAATTGTGATGTTATCTTAGGTATGCCTTGGCATTACAAGATTAGATCTCTTCCTGATTTTGTTAAGAAGACCCTTGCATTTCAATTCAAGGGTCAGAACATAGTATGCATTGCTGATGTTGGAGATTGGCCTGTGCCAATGGTTAGTCATGTTAGCATTTCTAAAGAAATGAAGAAAGCTATTTCTGTGTACATGATTTTTATGAGAGAGTCAAAAGAAGCTAATGACTCAAGGGCACTTTATGCCTCTAATGAATACACAATACCAACTAATGCTTCTAAGTCTCAGACTCTAAAAGGACTCCTCTCTTTAATTGATCAAGCCAGACATGATTTTGTTAAAAAATATGAAGATTTTTTTAGTGATTCACTCCCAAGAGAGTTACTTCCTAAGCGCTTGAAAGATCACACAATTGATCTTATCCCAGGCAATTCACCACCTAACCAACCGCCTTATCGAGTAAAAGCAAGTTAGCAAGAGGAGATCCTAAAACAAGTAAACGAACTCTTGGGAAAAGGGTTACTTCAACCTAGCTCTTCTCCATACTACTCTCTAGTCTTACTTGTTCAAAAGAAAGATGGTTCTTTCCGTATGTGCATAAACTACAGATCTTTGAACAAGATCACAATTAAGAAGCATTTTCCTATCCCAAGGATAGATGATATCTTGGATAAGTTGCAAGGGGCTAGTATCTTTAGTCGCATTGATCTCAAGAGCGGCTATCACTAGATACAGATAGCACTTGAAGATGTTCATAAGACAACTTTTCGTATAACATTTGGACTATACGAGTTTTTAGTCATGCCATTTGGTTTGACTAATGCACCTGCCACATTCAATCAAATGATGGAGAGAATTTTCAGACCTCACTTAAAGTTCACATGTGTCTTCTTTGATGAAATTCTAATATTTTCACAGTCTGAAGAAGAGCATAGAAAAAATATATCAACTATTTTTTAAGAGCTTTGCAAGCATAGACTACAAGTCAATGCTAAGAAGAGTAAATTCTTCCTTTCAAAAATTCATTACTTGGGCCATATTGTTTCTCACAATTTGGTGAGAATAGATCCTGAGAAGATTCGAGCCATTGTTGAATCGCCTACACCTACTTCTGTACATGAAGTTAGAAGTTTCTTCGGCCTATGTTCATACTACAGGAGGTTCATAAAAGGTTTTGCATATGTTGCATCTCCTCTATATGACCTTACTAAGAAGTGAATGCCTTTTTGTTGGGGATCAAGGCAACTACAAGCCTTTGAAAGAATTAAGTTTCTTGTGACTCAAAAATCAGTTTTCATAGTTCTGAATCTTCAAAAACCTTTTAAAGTTCATTGCGATGCTTCTGGGGATTGCATTGGAGTTGTGCTTAACCAAGAGCATCATGCAGTAGCATTTCAGAGCTGACACCTCAAGGATCATGAGCTACATGCTCCAGTATATGAGAAAGAGCTTATGGCAGTGGTACATGCTCTTCAAGTATGGAAACACTACTTAATTGGTGTACATTTTGTTATTAAAATAGATCACCGAAGTCTAAGATACTTCCTCACTCAGAAGAAGCTCTCAGAGAAACAAATGCGCTTGGCAAATTTCTTATCTGTGTTTCATTTTCAAATCCTTCATAGCTATTTACTATAACGAGTTCATGGATTTACCCAAAATGTATGCAACTGATTCCGGCTTCTCAACCATATGGGATTAGCTTAAGTTGATTACACCTTACTCGATTTGAGATGGTTATTTGTATCATCATCAAGCAATTTATGTAGCATTACCATTGCGACACAAGGTAATGGATGAAGCACATGCATCTCCATATGCTGGACATGGGGGTATTCTACCCACTACTCAAGCATTGAAAATATATTTCTTTCAGCCCACTCTTAGAGCTGACATTGAAAGATATGTCCACAAGTGCAAGATATGCCAAAAAGTAAAGTATGACAGGCATAAACCACCTAGTCTACTAAAGCCATTACCTATTCCCAATGAGCCTTGGGAAAGTATAGCCATGGAATTTATCATGGAGCTTCCTCGCACCCAAGCAAGCAACGATGCAATTTAGACAATCATTGATAGATTCAGTAAGCAAGCTCACTTTATACCTCTGTGAAAGACAATCAAAGTCGATCATATGGCTAAGCTATTCATTGCTCATATTTTCAAGCATCATGGCATGCCTAAGTCCATTATAAGTGATCGAGATCCTCGCATGACTAACCTCTTTTGGCAAGCTCTCTTCGAGAACCTCAGGGCAAAGTTAAAGTTTTCATCCTCTTGTCATCCTCAAAGGGATGGGCAGAGTGAAAGTGCTAATTCTACTGTTTTGGAACTTTTGAAATCTTATGTCTCTGATAATCAAAGAGAATTGGAAAAGTGTTTGCCTTTAGTAGAGTTTGCATACAATAATACAGTGCACTCTAGTACTGGTAAGGCACCCTTTGAGATCATCTATGGTAAGCCTCATTTACCACCCATTCTTCTTACGAAGGATAAGATCTTTGTAATAGATGAGTTTGTTAGAGACATTGATACAACTTTCACTCAAGTAAAAGCTGCTATCCAAAGCACACAAGAGAAGCATAAACGCGAAGCTGATAAGCATCGTTGTAAGTTAAATCTCAATTTGGGACAATATGTTCTTCTTAAGCTTGAGAAGGCTCGCTTGAAGAAGCAGAAAGGTCAAAAGGGTAAAGTGGTTAGGCTTTCTAATCGCTATTATGGCCCTTTCAAGATCACAGATAAGATAAATGATGTGACTTTTTGTTTGGATCTACCAAGCCATTGGAACATTCATAATCCTTTCCATATAATTTTGCTATGTCCCTATATTGGAGAACCTCCAATGGAACCAATCAAGGAAGATTTACCTAACATAGAAGAAACAGAAGAGTTCCTTGTGGCTGAAAGAATTTTACAACATCAGGACAATACTCTAAGGTCAGATAAAGTATTGCGGAAGTATCTAGTTAAGTTTAAGAATTATCCCCCATTGAACGCTCAGTTTATGAGTGAGAGAGAACTACAAGACTTTCTAGATCTTCTTAAGGACTATGTATCCCCTCTACAGTTGAGGTCAATTGTTTAGAAGCCAGAGGGATGTCACTAAATTGATTGCTTGTTACATATTCTCTATTTTTTTAAAAATTATGTCAATAAATTAATGACTCACTTTTCTTTAAGTGTTGATGATGATCTAGCAGGGCCACGAGACCATTTAGAGACCAGTATTCCTAGTGCATCACTTAATGGAGTGATCAGAGCACTATGATGGGGATAGGTGGTACAGGCAATGTATGCCAAGTGTAAGAGCATACACAAGAACCAAGGAGTTACACATAAATGAAAATGGATTAAGTTCAAAGAAGAGGAAGTGCATTAGCATTGTGTATATGTATTTATGTATGCATCCAGGGACGCCTGGGAAAGTTTACTTGTGTGTAATGAGCATTGCATTCATTTGGGGTCATCCTCTCCCTTACAAGTCAAGGTTTAAGATCTTTTCTTTCATTAAGAAAGACAAGAGAGGTAATTCTCTCACTAAGAAAGACAAGAGAAGTGATTCTCTAGAAGTGAGGAGAGAAGTGATTTTCTCTTTCTAAGGTCTAAAAAAACACAAGCTTTTGTGTGGAAGTCAATCTTAAGATTGCTACCCAAGACAATTTAATGAGCTCTCCTTAAGGTGGTTGCATGGACCACAAGTTAAGAGTGCAGTTTGAGAAGCTGTTCTTTTAAAAGAAGACATGGTGAATCCATTTTTAAAATATCTCGTGATAGAAAGACTCTCTCTAAAAATGGGCCACAAGGATTATCCGAAACAACGAGATCTATAACTTTTATGTTGGACGTTTTTTCATCCAAGCAACACACAGAGAGATATCTCAAAATTGGTGCTGCAAAGTAGGTCCTGGAATAACCACATCTTGCATGAAGATCAACTTAAGTCTCTCTCCAAGAAAAAAAGCTTTTGAAAGCCTATAAAAGAGGAGGCTCTCCTTGGGTATGAGAGAGGTGAAGGAAGTATCACTTTGCATGCATCCAAGAGGAGAAGAGAAGGTGCAAGTGCTGTGGAAGCTCTGCTGAAATCAAGTTCCAAGAGGAGAAGAGAAGGTGCAAGTGCTTTGCTGAAATCAAGCGCCAAGAGGAGATCCCTACACATATTGTGTAGGAGAGAAGGAGACTCAAGAAGGATCAAAAGGTGCCAACTTCCAAGTTGTACAAGTGTTAGCCAGTTGCATACCATGCAAGGAACCATGATCTTGTTTCCAAGATCTACAAGTAAGAATTGGTTTGTGTGTAACGGAGGAGCTTGCTCCTTGTCAATAATATAACTCCAAAAGGGGGGGGACTGGCCCATCTTCCAGTCCCTAGCGTGTTGTCAATTTCTCTATCTCTCTCTTTCTCTCTCTCTACAACTTTATTTTCTCTAATATATTCTCTCTCTGCACTAGCATAATATTCACCATATATATTTTAAGTATATAAGAAAGTTGAGTGTGTATCTCAGACCTTATAACACTACACATGCTGTCTTTTATGTCGATTCGACCTCTTGTGGACATCTCTCTCTCTCTCTCTCTCTCTCTCTCTCTCTCTCTCTCTCTCTCTCTCTCTCTCTCTCTCTCTCTCTCTCTCTCTCTCTCTCTCTCTCTCTCTCTCTCTCTCTCTCTCTCTCTCTCTCTCTCTCTCTCTCTCTCTCTCTCTCTCTCTACCCCCCTCTCTCTCCCTCCTTCCCTCCCTCTCTTTATCATATTATCCATTAGGGTAAAAGGGCCAATAATGGAATAGGGTCCGATAATGATACACTTTTTGGACACTTGCTAGCATGTTCCATGCTAGCCCATTCCTTATAAGGGGAACAAGACTCATCCACAAGGTGGAGTGGTGGACTAGGACCAATGGCACTATCTCTTGTCCATAGGTGGGGAATGGAAATTTAAATAGAAGTTGCATCAAGTAGAGAGACATAGGAGCTTTTAGCATAGAGCTGCTCATCAATGCACCACCTCTAGATGAATATAGAATGAAATCATACTAACATGTTAGAGAAGGGGTAATGGTTAGCTCAACAATATATGTTGCTCCTTGTTTCATGAGACACAAGTTCAACCCATGTTTTGTCATTGGCCCACATTTTATTTTATGATGGCACTTGGATGTTATGCATTATAGGTATTTTTTTCTATTTAAACAAAGAATTCCCTCACACACAAGCTCAAGCTACTTTCATGTTGTGTGGGAGCTTCTCGCTCAACCGCCAAGACCCATAGACCACTATTTTTTCAAGTGTTTCAAGCCAAGTGCAATGGCTATCTCTCACATAGCCGTACACGCTCTCGCATCTACTAGTGTAATGAACTTACCTCCATGCTCAATCGGGTTGCTTACTCCCTCAAGCACTCCAATAGTTGCATGATCCAAGGTGCAAGCTCAAGCAAGCTCAATCGTCAAGCTCCAAGCTCCATGCTCCATTGCAGCACGCGAGACAAGATAAGAGAAGAGAAGAGAAGAAGAAGAGAGAAAAAGATGGAAAGCTTCTCCACCACAGTTCCTCACCCTCACACACTTACTCCCTCACTTCCTTACACTCCCTCTCTCAAGCACAAGAATCAAGCAAGCAAGAAGAAGAAGAAGAGAGCTAGTTTTGGCCACACACAAGAATGAGCTTCAGTCACTTTTTTTCCTTTTAGACAAAACCCTAGTTCCCTTTGGGCATCCATCCCTTTTTAAGATGCCCAACCATTTTAGCCTAGGTCCTCTTTTCCTATTTTCTTCCTATTTGCATTTTTGTGCCTTCACCCATGCCTGTCTACATTTACAAATTGCATAGGAGGGAGCCTGGCGCTCTTTTACAAGGGTTTGAGAGTGTGCTTTTATATTTAAAACGTATCCTTCCTCTTTTGCACTTGCCCTAAAATTTTAATGTTGTCCTTGTGCTTTTGGTCTTTTTTCCTTCTATTTCTTGAGCCAAGGGCTGCCTTTTTCCACTTTGCTCTACGTATTTTTAATTTTCTTTTTGCTTTCTTTGCATTGGGATTGCCTTGCGTATTTTTAATGTTCTCTTTGCTCCCTTTGCACTGGGGTTAACATTACCCACCTCCTAGCCGATGAGTGCTAGTCCCATGGCACTTGTGGGCACTTGTTGATGAGGGCTTGGGTGGTTGAAGGATTGTCATGTGGGTCAGTGATGGGGCTTTGTGGAGATTGGATGGGGAGAAAAAGCATCACAAAATTGGATGAGAGATTGTGGATATCGAGGTTAGATTTTTGGGTAGGTAATGGGGGCCTTTGATGTCAGTGGTTGATCCCAGTTGTTGAGTGTACCTGAAAAAGAAAAAGATAGTGCACTACTTGGGGGTGTGTCTACCTCACCATGCAGTCCATGGTGTTGGTGCTAGGTGAGGCTGGGAAATGGATTGAACCACAAGGGAGCTTGTGGTGTTGTCCATGCTAGTGAGATTGGGAGTTGGGTTGGAACCATAGGGGAGCATGTGGTGTTGTCTGTGCTATTGAGACTAGGAGTTGGGTCAAATTGCAGAGAGGACAAACCACAAGGGAGCCTATGGTGTTGTCCCACACTTGAGGACCCAATTTGTGTACAAGGGGAGGTGCTCTAGGTGTAACTTAAAGGGAAAGGTCTATCGTAGGTGAGCACAAAACTCCCTAGGTGTGTCCTACCCTTAATGTGCCTTAAGGGTGAAGTGGGGAGATAGGGAGGGCTAGGGGGTTAGAAAACTTGAGAAACCCTAGGTGTGGTTTTTGTGGCACTTTGATAGGTTACATGAGAAGCTCTTTGTTCCTTTATTTTTACTTCATGTGGATCTTTACTTTTCTTTTTGGTGAGATACATTGGGAGAGAGCATGCTAGACATCATCCTAATGCTCTTTAGTATTAGGTACAATTCAAGGGGGCCTAAGAGATTTGCTAAGGAATGAATGGATTTGCATATAGCCCTTTTGGTTAATCCTTACATTGAGAGGGGTTGTATAGAGGAAAGGATGATTACTTTTTGAGAACTGGCTATCATTCATATCTTCTAAAAGGCTCATGAAAAAAGCTGTCAAGAGAGTGGCCCTTAACATTAGGCGGGTCATTGCACAGCTATCTATTCCTACATTGATATCAAAATAGAGGGGTGGCATGGTGCTCTTCTTGGGCTACTAGTTTTTTTAAAGTGAAATTTGCAAAATGCAGAGGTAATTACAAGTGGTAAGGAAAGAGGGGTCATGGCATGCCATGAACTCATCCAAAAAGTAGGTAATGGAAGGTCGGAGGTCTTGTGTTCTCCAAAGGTTAGGCATTCTTCAAGAGTGGAAACATTGACATTGTAGATCAAAGGGAAGTCGTAGTTGCCATGCTTCCCCTGGTCAAAATCCACACCCTGGCACCTTGGGTAAGCCATGTAGGTGGGATCATCCCTTTTGTATGGTAGTGTATTGCAAAAAGCCATGTAGGTGGGTCCATTCCTTTCGTATGGTAGTGTATTGCAAAAAGCCATCCATGCCTCAAAATTGGTGTCCCAAATTCTTCAGTGCCATTTAGTTTGGGCTTCATAGCGTTTGACATTTCTTGGCTCTTCAGTGACCTTATCCTCCGAGTACCTCGTAGGCTCTCTTCTCCATAGAGTGTGGGATTTCTAACCCTTTTGTCTAGCCACCACTTTCCTAGCCTCTTTGTGATTTGGATGGCTTCTTCAACCACTTGAGGGGGTAGCACTTGATTTAGGGCACACTCACAAATAGGTGGGCAACTAAACATAGATAAATGTCACATTGAGGCAAGAGTGGATGAAGGACCATGTGGTATTAGAAAATGGAATTGAAACTGACCCAGAGAAGGTTCATGCTCTCTTGATACTATCGGATCCTACCTCAATTTAGGAGCTTACTTCTTTCATCCAGAAGTTAAGTTACTTAAGTCGATTTATTCATCTATTAGCACAATTGGTCTTGCCCTTACACGGACTCACTAATGCAGAAATACTTTCTTGGAATGAAGAGAGTGAACAATAGTTTTGAAAAATAAAAGAGATCCTAGCATCTCTTCCCATTATCCTCTCAAGGCTATATTGCCACCAAAACATGTAATTACACAATGGAGGTGACTACCTCCCCTCTGACTATTTTGGGTCACCAAGGATGTGCACAAATTTTGGATATTTTGACCATGAAGCCTCATGCTATAGAGCCCCACGTAGGCTCCCTAGCCCTACTTTTGCCTATCCACAATATAATTGAGGCATTAATTATCCAAGACAACCACCAGTTTTCTCACAATTGGCATGCCCATCCCCTCCAAAGCATGGAGTGACTACACAAAGAGCAGAAATTAATCACTTGGGAATAACTAAACATCCCATACCAATTGTCACACACTCACCTAGCAATACTCATAACCACTTCATTGAAGAACCTGTTGAGGATGAAGAGTACACCAACCCTTCTATTTGTTATGATGATGACAGATATATGATCCTTATGGATTATAAACATGTACTAATCATGATATTGGGATGAGGCTGTGGGCGTGGCTCACCTTCAACTAGTGACCCCATTACTTGTATGAATTGTGGACAACTAGGATATATTTCCTCAAGGTGTCCATAGAAACAAGAACAAGCTAAGAGAAATGAAGTTGATCAGTGCTGTCCAAATGCAAAATCATACAAATGTAATGAGTCTATCCACAATGCAAGGCAAGTAATAGCAAATCTATTATGCCTTTAGTGCCCTTAAGCTTGTTTGCAATGGAAATGATAAACGATGAGGATAATATTCCCATTTCTCTACATTCTATTACTCACACACAAATCAAGGTTGGAGGAGTAATCATAGAAGGTTCAATGACAATGAATCGCTTAGTAATTGGCAAAAAGAATGCAAGAAAAGGAGAAAAAGAGCTGAACTCAAACGTAAGAGTGAAGGACTATCAATACTACTACAAACTACTCCTATCTCTAGTGCAATGAGTACTATAATGGCACCTTAGAGATAGAAAAGGAAACCCTCGCCAAGAAAACTCATATCCCGACCTAGTACAACCACTAGTTGCTATTGACAAGGTCAAGGAATGGTTAAAGTCAATGCAAGAGGAGTTGTAGATATAGCATGCCAATTGTTGAGATGGCAAGCTCAACGTGTGTAGACATTGATGATGGACCATCTGGTTAGATGGGTCCACACATGTACACTTAGCACATCTGTGGTCATTATGATCCTCACATGGCCATTGACTTACCACTTATTATATTTGGTTAGTTCCACCTACTTACAGTTGGTAGAGTTATAGTGCTAGTTGATTAGCATAGTGGGTTATGCACTGTTTGACTTAGTGAGTCACTTTCAATTTACATTGCATCTTATCTCTATACATTGTGTACTTTCTATTGTAAGAGGAAGAAGAAAAAAAAACTAGTAAGAAATTGTTTTAGTCTCCATCTGTCTTCTTGTATCCTTGAGTGAGCTTATCTTCAATGTATTGTGTGTGTTTGATGTAGTACCTCAAGCAAATCCCCCCATCATGCACTTCATGACATAGTATCAGAGTGGTGCCACTGAAAGAGGCTGGTTTTGAAGGTTGAAGTGAAGAAGAAGGAGCAAGAATTCAAGCAAGCAAACAACTAGTAATAAGAACCTCTCCCATTCTCACTCTCTTGTGCAGGCACCAAAATTTGGGCAAAGCAAAATTCTCCGATTGCTGTGAGGTTTGGTATGCAACCATAATGATATATATTCTACAGATTATCTTATCCTCTTTGAACCAAGTGTAAGACAAATCTATTGGGGGTTAACGGTTATATGCCTAGCTGCCTATATTAATTGCATATTGTATTTGCACACCTATACATTGTAAGTGGCCGGCACCCATCACTTTCACTTTATTTTTTATTCTTTTAGAGGCAATAGAATAAGGAAAGGCAAGTTACATATTGTGACTATGGGAGTTTCCACAGACTGGTCTCTTTGTTCTTGCTTGAAATTCTATAGCTCTTGATCCCTTCTTGCTTCTCCTCATGCTTCCAATTCCACTCCACCTTTCACCTAGTATCAGAAGGGCATTTGAGAAGCTTCATCATCACTTACTTGAGCTTGGGAATAAGAGATTCACTTCAAGCTCTCATGGTTGCCCACCCTTCAATCATCCAATGTATGTATTGAGTCTCAACTTGCTCCAAGGTTGTCAAGGCCTACTCCAAGACTTTAGGGAGATTTCTTGGGAATTGATTAAAGCCCCATTGTAGTTAGTAGCTACTGCCTTAGGCCCCAGGCTTCTCAACATGATTTTCATCCATTAGATAGTCCTTAGTCCTTCACACTCCCCAGATACTCCAAATTGCTCCCTATTACTCCCGTTGACACTTGGAAACGCCCTTGGTAATCTCCCTAGCATTAAAGGGCTTCATCTTGAGCTCTATTTGAAGACTTCCTAATCAATCATATACTCACATTTTGGAAGAACCTATTGTATACATTGTGGATAGCATACAATGTGCTTCGTAATGCTTATGTAATGCTTTAGGGATGCTATTTTGATGCCCATATGTTATGGGAATACTTCTAGATGATGTTTGGATTGGATAGAGCTCATTTAAATCAATTTTAGTAGGATCTATTGTTGTAATAATAGTTTGGACAACAACCATATGTCATTGAAGCTTTATGCTTTGAATATCTATAAGCATTTCAGGTATTTTGCATGATTATATGAATGCTTGGCATTAATGTATGTTCTTGGATATGGTTATGATACACTTTGAGCTTCATATTTGAGCTTTGCTAGATATATTTGGGATTTGGATATTTACTTTAGTGATTCTTCACCTATGGATTGAAGACATATTGGATGTATATTGTCATGAATATACTTATCATGTGTCTTGATTACCTATATGTTATGAACATTATGTATTGAGATTTGCTTGGCTCTTGGACATCTTGAATTCACTTCTAATGCAAGACACTTGTACTTACTTGCAGAGATTGGTTCTTTGGAGAGAGTGGGAGACTCTTGTCTATGTACATGCTCAATTGATCTATGCATATACTACTCTTGCAAATATTGACTCTCGTGGGTTGATTCACTTTTTGAGCATTTGGATACCTTATACCTATCATTGTCAGTTGGTTTTCAATGGTGGATACTTGACACGCATTGCTTGTATGCATGTGTGTATCTCACACTCCTGTGCTTCAATAGTTTTTGGTACTTGGTTGCTACATTGTTACTATTGCATTCTATATATCCCAAATTGCTACTCAGATATTCCTACTAGTGGGAGTTAACTTTTTTGGTCAATTTTTTTATTGATGTATGGTCATTTCCTATAATTTTTTGGATTCTAATATTGAATATTTCTTTTGAGCAATTTCTTTGAGTGTACATACCTTGTTTGAGCATTATATTGCATACTGTTTGTGGACAATTATACACTAGTTTGTTTCCCACCTCTTGCCCTCCCTTTTACCTTAGTTTTGGGGCTATTTTCTTATATTTATAGTAGCCCATATTCTTGTACTTTATAGTCATTTGTAGACATAATGGTAGGTACTTTTAATGCATGAGCTGTGAGGTGCCTCCTCCAACAAACTTAGAGGAGTCCTCTTAGTAGTCGACTGAGATTCATATCCATACACATCACCATCCTTTCTCTCCATGGGAAACCTCGGACTTGAACATCAGAATCTCAGTTCTACTTTACAGGGGAAGTGTGGACAAGTCACCCCTAACAACAATCTAATGCCCACCTAAGAAAGATCACTTTTTAATCAATCAAAGGTAGGAGTGAGGTTAACACCACACTTGGTTCAAAGAGAGTGAGAGACGGGGGAGGTGTAACACAATCCCCCTACCCATAAGGTAAAATCTCAGCTCCCATCCCCCTAAAATGGTGTTAAACTTGGTAACTAATCCTACCGATATTAGGAGAGTCACAGTTTAATAAGCTTTATCTAGCGTTGGAAAGCTACATGACTTATTAGGCCCAGCCATAGGCGTTTGATCATCAGGATCAAAGCCTCCCACTTTCCTTGATTGGGTTTGCTTAGTTTTCTAATTAGCAAATCATACTACCATGCAATTTGGACATATAAAATCAACTTTTTTTAATAACTAAGTTAAATTGGGTTCGTTAAACTCAATTTGGCACATAACAAACAATTCGGAAATCAGATACTTTATTTCACCATCACTCCGCAGAGTAGTACAAAATCGCACCATCACTCCGCAGAGTAGTACAAAACCATCTTTTTTGTAGAAAGACACCGTCCAGCCTAGGATAGGACCTTCCAATCCCTCGGGATTGGGATGTAGTACAAAACCGTCTTTTTGCAGAAAGACACTGTCCAACCTAGGATAGGGCTTTCCAATCCCTTGGGATTGGGCTGTATGTGATCGCACTCCATCCGCGATCAACAAGGAATTTACTGGCTTAGAGCCCCTCTAAGCTTCCTTGAGCCTTCAGATCCATCCTACATAACAGGGACACTTATCATCGGCCCTTTGTCCTCTCAGGTGCTTGAGTGATCAAATATCAAAAACACCTATCTCCCTCAGGAGCATAGGACCCCCACCCGTAGGTGAGTTTTTCCAAAAACACCTACCTTCCTCATAAGCATAGGACCCCCACCCGTAGGTGAGTTTTTTCACACTCTGCAGAGTGTTTAGGGGGCATTGGATTGGGGATCCCAATGTCCCAAACCACCACAATCCACAACTCATCCAGCTGTGCAAGTCTGGAATTATAAGAGATATAATTCATCATTCACAAATCCAAAAGCAATCATAACCATAAAACATTTTTAACACACTTGTCAATGTATGCGATGCATAGAATCTGTTCCTCTCATCCACTCCTGTGTACTTTCCTAAAAAGTAATTGATAATACTAACATGCTTTTGCAAGTTTAAGGAGTTTCTAACTAGTCGTCATAATTCTAGGTAACAGATCTATCCCATGGGCTTTTCTAACATTATTAACTTATCCCTCATTTTATTGTAAGATGCAAAAAGCAATAACATAAAATAGTAATCCTTTCCTCATTATCTCCATTCGGCCATCCATCGTGATTTTTACGGGGCATGATCGCAACCTTGGCTTGTTGTAGTCCTTCAAGTTGAATGGATTCAAGGGTAACTTCTGCCTATGCTTTGTCATCGTGTTGAGTTCCCTTAGTAGCGACTACTTCTTCTCATTGGGGAGCTCTCTGAGCATGACCTCGCTCAACATCTCGATGTCTCTTAGGAGCCATGGGAGAATTTTGATGGATTTGAGCAATGCTTCTGCATAAATCGAGAGAGAGAGAAAGAAAGAAAGAAAGAAAGAAAGAAAGAAAGAAAGTTATATTAACGTCTTCTAAAGACCAAAACTGGCCTATGAGACAAACTGTGATACAACTGATGAGGTCCAGCTATCCAAAATAATGTGTGTGTGTGTGTGTGTGTGTGTGTGTGTGTGTGTGTGTGTGTGTGTGTGTGTGTGTGTGTGTGTGTGTGTGTGTGTGTGTGCGCTTACAACCATAGAGCTATGTCACATCAACAACAGAGAGATTTCTGTAGGGGTTGTGTGTTCTCAACATGATGCTCGACCCCTATTTATATAGTAATGGGGGGGAGGGGGGGTAAAGAGAGGATGCTTGCTCCTTAGCTTTTTTTTATGACAAAGAGAGAATGCTTTCATTTATTGTTTTTGATGATATCAGGGAGGGGGCTCTTACACGAGTTGTGTGTTTTCAACGTGACGCTCCACCCCTGTTTATATAGTAAGGGGGGATAAAGAGAGGACGCTTGCTTTTTAGCATTTTTCGATGAAGAGAGAACGCTTTCATTTAGTGTTTTTTATGACATCAAAGAGGGGGCTCCACTTTTGTAGTGAGAAGATAAAAATTTACGAATATATGGGCGAGCACCACACGTCACGTCGTCGGGCGGGTGTCACTCCAAGGCTCACAACCAAAGTGGTGACCAAGGCATAGACCTTGGCATCTTGGCCTTGGCACACTTGGCAACAGGATATGAAGGCTTTGTTGGCGCCGTTGGTTATGCGTGAGAATCTCCCACTAGCTTGTAGAAAAATCTTCTCGGGAGGTCACCCATCCCGACAGTGTGACCAAGGCATAGACCTTGGCATCTTAGCCTTGCACACTTGGAAATAGGCTACGAAGGCTTTATTGGCATCATTGGTTGAGCGTGAGAAGCTCCCACTAGCTTGTGTGTTGTCACCCAAGTGCACTTAACTACCAAGTGACTATCCACTAGGTTAGTTTTTTTTGTTGTTCTATACTACAAACATAGTTTTAATATGCTTTTCTTGGGGGAGTTTCCCAAGTCTTTCTTCCATGAACTGGAATATAATACCTCATTAAAAATAACAATTATCTTCATATTTAGAGCTAAGTTTTTAAAAATATGCAATTTTTTTTTCAACATAAATCAATTTTTTGAAATGTATACACACATTGTTTATTAAAATAACTAAGTAATGGAGACATTACATTCTTCCCTCCTTAGAGAAATCGATATGTCCTCATCTCGAGAGAAATTGGGGGTATTCTTTCATAAGGGTTGCCTCATCGATCCAAGTGGCATACTCTTCAGGATAATCCTTCCATTGCACTATGTGTTCTCCTAGGATTCAACTTCTTAGAGGTTTCTCCCTTGTATCTAGAATCTTCTTGGGTTGCATTTCCAGAATTCATTGGGTAGGTATGACTATTTGTTTGTCATTAAGCACATGATCGGGGTTTGGTACATAAGGTCTCAGTAGGCTTACATGAAATAGAGTGTGAATCTTGAGATAGGTGGCAATTTCCCATTACTTTGATTACTTCATATGGTCCACAGTACCTTGGACTAATCTTTTTTGTATTTCCCCAAGGATAATGAGCTATTTTTGAGCCTTACCCTTAGAAACACCATGTCACCTTCCTTGAATGTTCTTATGGATCTTTCAAGATCTGCATAGGACTTTTGCCAATCTTGAGTAGCTTGAATGCCATGTCGGCAAATCAATTGGATTTGTTGGTCCATCTCTTCAAGCATAGCCTAAGAAGCCTCTACCTTGATAGTGGGATCTAAGAAGTTTAGAGGTGTATAACATTCTTGCCCATACAAGGCTTGAAATAGCGACATCTTGATTGTTTGTTGAAAGGAAATGTTATAAGCAAACTCCACCAAAGATAAATGTTCAATCTACCGTTTTGGTTCTTTTCTACAATAAGACCTTAGAATATCCTCAATGGCTAGTTTACCCTCTTAGTTTGGCCATCAATTTGAGGATAATAAGCAATACTGAAGCATAGTTGCATTCCAATTGCTTGGAATAGGCAAGTCCAAAGCTTAGAGGTGAACCTGGAGTCTCGGTCACTGATTATGCTCTTTGTCAATCCATGTAACCTAAATACTTCTTTGATAAAGACTCAAGCAATGTCAAATGGCTTATAGGTTGTTTTGATTGGGATCAAGTGTGCAACTTTTGTCAATCTATCAACCACTACCATGATGGAATCATATCCACAAGCAATAATGGGTAATCCAACAACAAAGTCCATACTTATTGATTCCCATTTCATTTTGTGTAATGTCCAAGGGTTGTAACTCTCTAGACATCTTGATCCTTTCTGCCTTGACTCTTTGACAAGTCAAGCATTGAGTTACATACCTGCCACATACCTTAATATATCCCTTTTCAATCTTGGCCAGTGATAGCTCTTACAAATTGCGTTGAGTGTCTTGGCATACCCAGGATGTCCTGCAATGGGGCTATCATGTGCTTCCCATAAGATCTTGGCCTTCACTTGTGGTCCTTTTGGGACACAAAGGCAATTATGGTAATATAGACAACCATTGTTAGCATGATAATCCTTAATATTAGACCTCTCTTTATTAGAGCTTTCTCCTTAAAGTATCTTGGCCATGAGTCCTCCATTTTCCTTATCGTGAGAAATAGCTTGGTGTACAAGCTCAAGTACAGGGATATTAGGTATGGATACGGTTCTTAAGCTTCAAACTTCTACAATGCCATTAAGAAAGGCCTTTCAGCTTAAGGCATCTACAACAACATTGTCCTTCCCTGGATGATATTTGATTTTAAAATCAAACTCTTGCAGTATCTCTATCCATCTTCTTTGCCTCATATTTAGGTCAGCTTGGGTGAAGATCCACTTAAGAATTTTACGATCTATCACTACAGTAAATTCCCTTCCCAATATATAGTGTCTCCATAGTTTCAAGGCATGGATTACTACAAGTAACACAAGGTCATGAGTGGCATAGTTGGACTCATAGGGTTTCAATTTTTTGGAAGTATAGGCCACTAGTCTTCCTTCTTGTACTAGCACCCCACTAATTGCAAGTCCACTTGCATTAGTGATCACCTCAAATGGTTGATTGAAGTCAAGGAGTTTTAATATAGGTCTAGTGGTTAAAAATTCTTTAAGCTTATCAAAGCTTTCTTGATGCTCAATGGTCCAAATGATTGTTGTATTTTTCTTCAAAAGATTTGTCAAGGGTGCAGCAATGAGGGAAAAATCCTTGATGAAGATTCGGTACCATCCTATCAGTCCCAAAAATCCTCGGATTTCTTTCACTGTATTAGGAATTGGCAATTCTAGGATATCATTTACATTGGTAGGATCTATTGAGATTCCATTAGCAGTGTAACCAAGATATTCAATCCTATAAGTGAGAAAGAAACATTTACTCATCTTGGCATAGAGCTGATTTTCACAAAGCGTTACTAGGGCGATCTTTAAGTGACCTTCATGTTCCTTTATTGATTTGGAGTATGCTGGTATATCTTCAAACAATACTAGCACAAAATCATCTAGATATGGTTGAAAGATATCTTGCATTAGATGGTTGAATGTGGCTAGGGCATTAGTCAATCCGAATGGTATGATAACAAATTCATAATGACCATACCTAGTGTTGAAGGCAGTGTTTGGGATATCTTGTTCCTTGATTCAGATTTGATAGTATCTAGACCTTAGATCACTCTTGAAAATAACCTTGACTCCATGTAGGTGATCTAAAAGCTCATCTATCGTGTGTATGGGGTACTTGTTTTTTATCGTAACTTGGTTTAGTCCTCTAAAGTCAATGTAGAGTCCAAGTGTTCCATCCTTCTTTTTCTGGAAGAGGACATGCACTCCCCAAGGTGAATTACTTGGGCAAATAAATCCTTGCTCTATTAGTTGCCTTAGTTGCTCCCTAAGCATAATAGCTTCAAGAATAGACATTTTGTATGGTCGTTTTGATAGGAATCAATTTTATTTCATGATTAACCTCACTGTTGGGAGGCAATTGAGTCATTTCTTTTGAAAAGACATCCTCGAAGCCATTGATCCAGGAAGGTAGAGTGCCTTCATTAGTCTTTTCGACCTTATTCAACTGGATCATGTAGATTGGTTAACCTTTCTTCAATCGCTTCCCGAGTCTGCTTGCCTTGGTTGGTTGGGAACTCTAGTTCTTCCAGCTTTCTCATATGCCTTTATGGGTTTTCCTTCCAAGTCTTGAAAAGATTATTTCCTCTTCAGCACATAGAATCTAGGCTTTGTCCTTCTTTAGCCAATCCATTCACACAATGCAATCATAGCATCCTAGTGGTAAGATTTGGAATTCTACTTTAGTTATATGGCTATTTAACTCAAATTGAAGTTTCCCTACAGTTTTGATTGAGGCGATTTCCTTCCCACTAGCCACATCTACTATCATTTTCCTTGCCCCCCTGGATTCTAGATGCAATCTTTTAACTGTTTTGGGTGCAAGAAAGGAATGCATGCTACCACAATCAATTAAGATTATAAACGACCTACCCTTGTAATAAGTAGCTGGAGATTGAATTACTAAACATTGATGGTCCACTCCTTTCCTTTCCATGAGAGCATGAATGGATCCTCTTTCAATTTCTTCACCTAATTTGCATTCCTTGAGCTGTTCAATGATGGTATTTACCCGAGCACCAACTACTCTTCCACATCCATGGCCTAGGTTGTTGTTGCCATTCCCTCGGCCTCCTCCACCAAACTAGTCTAGGCTAGGATTTTAAGGATGGTTAGGACAATTTTCCCTTAGGTGTCTAGTCCTTTTGCACTGGTAGCATTACCTGATTCCTATCCCATTTGGTCCTTGGGTGATTGCATTAGCTCTACAATTCCTTTTGGCATTGGCCATGTCGACACCACGGTTTGGATAGGCCCTTCCATAGTTGTTTATTGGATGGTTCCTTTGGCCATTTTGAGCGATTTCCTTGGCCATATGCTTTGTTCGCATAAGAGTATCTTTGAGAGTTGTTGGTCTAGGCAAGCGTCCAAGGGTGGATTTAGTCCTTGGCAGAACCTTGCAATCCGTTTAGACATTGTCATTGGGGGTGCATATTTGCGTAGACTCGCAAACTTAGAATAGTATCCTTCCATGGTTAGGCATAATTTTCATAAGTTGTAGAATTCATTCATCTTGATTGATTCAAAAGATGGGGGAAGATAATTTCCTTGCATAATTTCTTTGATCTGCTCCTAAGTTTGGGAAACTTCTATTACCCCTTTATCTCGGTAAAACTATTTCCACCAAAGCTTATCTTCACTAGTAAGACAAAGACAAGCAGTCATGGACTGATTTGTAGTGGTAGAGTTTTAGCTGCTAGGAAATAGTCGTCCGAAGCCTCAATCCAAGCTTCTACATCTTGCTCCACCTTGGGTCATTCACCGCTAAACCTAGGTGGTGGTGTCTGCTTGAGAAGAGGTCATTATCTCCCCATTAATTGTCACAATATCATTAACCCTTTGCCCTTCAAATAAGAAGCATCAAACTAGTTTTAGTTTTTCAAGCCATTGAATTCTCTTGAGATCGGTCTTGAGGTTCCATGTATGATCAGGGTTGATTGTGAAGAAGTTCTGAGCTATTCTCCAAGGCATTCTTCTAAGCCAATGCCATTGGATTGGGGTGTAATGAGGGTTTGTCATATTCTCAAGAATTGTCATCATGGATTCTCAAAACTCAATGTTTGAGGATTGGCAAGCAGTGGAATACATGATCTCAAAAATCAATCGCATAAAGTGTACTTTATCATTAATTTATCAAAGCAACTCAATTATTGGTACGCAAATCGGATGTTGTATGAGTGCGTAGTGAATGCCAAAAGGTCCCCAAGAACAGAGAGCTCTACAAACCTTTATAATTTCAAGCACAAAGCAAAAGGAAATTTGCACGACATGAGACAAAAAGACCAATTGGGTGCAATCTCCCCCATCCCTTGTGTGAGCGCTTCACAAGGCATGTATTTATAGATTTATTTATCTTCAAGTCCAAAAATAGCTCACTTTACAAATAGCATGCTTTTGCTTTTGTATATGCATTTGCCCAATTATAGAATAAGGCGTTTGGGTATCCAAAAGTCGGGGCTGTGCCCAAATACAAATATCAAATAATGAAATATTTAACCGAGCACCTTTGCACATATAAGATAATAAATATTTTGTTAAGCGCTTTAATAAATAAGCGTGCTTAAATAAATATTGGCACCACGTGTTTAGTGATAAGGCATGCGCCCATAAAAAATAGTAATTCTTCTAGGCATTTGGATTCATGTCATTTTCCGGTGTTACCCAACTCCATCGCCACCTGCTCTACACATCAACTGAAGCATTCACAATTGTTAGAAAATAATAAAATCCAACAAAAGTGAATACCTAGCAGTCTTCAGCTACAAAATAATTAAATAGGTTGGAACTCTGTCCTGACCTTAATTTAATTTGAGTGTGCACTCTAAACTTGTAAACATCCATTAAGTTAATATGTATTTTACGAAATCACCCACGTGCACATTAAATTAATCTGATGCCTGAAAAGGACAGGTGTCCCTGCCGTCAACTTCTTGCACGAGGAATCCTCCTTGTGTATGAGCCTCCGCAAATAAATAGTTCCTCATGGAATCCATCGTGGAATATGCCTCTTGGTATCATACCCCAAGGTGGGATAGCAATTTTCCTCAATTACTATTAGCTCAATGTAGATACCCCAATGCCTTCTCCACTAAGGTCTTGCTGAGCACGACTTGCACCTACTTGATTCCTTCCTTTCTTGCCAAGGACACTATCCCACTCTCCTTATCAGGGTCATACGTCCTCAGGAATTCCACACACCTAGTGTGGTGCAAACTTTTTGATATGCATGGCGAGGTTGCAGTGATCCATGATCCTCTTGATGGCCTCCTCGTTGGTCACTACCCCTTCAATGTTGTGGATGCTCCTAAATTTGAACTAGTTGTACGCCTAGTTTTCAAGGGGTAGTCTATACTTTTCTCTTTCCTCTTCCATGAAGGGTAGGCGATGGGCTCAGTCTTGTGTGGACATCTTCAACTCTTGTCATAAGCCATGGTTTGCCATTAGTGCTTTTTCAATTAGTTACTCACTAAAAGAAAAGACTTCATGCTTGGGCAGATTAACGTAGTTTTAGTACAGAATTAGACTTTTTCCTCCAAGCAGTCTAAGTCTATTGCTTTCAAATTTTATTGCCAACTTGCTTCGTCCTACCATTGAGGTCCCTCATGTGTGATTTTTCTTTATAGTTTTTCTTATGTATTTCATTTATTTCACCTTACCTCCCTCGAGAAGAATCCTTCCTAAGATTAAAGGGTTAGAGGATGATGGACATTTAGCACATAATCCTAGTTCTTTACCTTTGCATGAGCCAAGCATAGAAATTCGAATTATACTCAAGATTAGCATAGCTATCCATGTTGAAAGGGCGGATGCCTACATGCATAATGTAAGTGAGGGAATCAAGCAAGAAGTCACCAAAGTCCATTCGACTAGCAACATGCAACTCCTCCTCAGTGAGGATGCAATCTAAATATGGATGTCCCTCAATGTGTTCTTCCAGGGGGTCGATTACGAATGGAAGTCAATGCCCTATAGGAAGTTGGAGCGACGTAGGTTGGGTCGTATTCAGATGCCTTGATTGCGCGTTGCTATTTAGTGTTGGTCATTATTTGGCATCCCTCTTGCTCCCATTGCAGGCATAAAGCATACTATTTCCGCAAGAAGGAGGAGTTGTGGCTGGTAAGCAGTTTCAACTGAAGTTCTCGATTTCTTGGTTTGTGGCAATGATTGTATTCTTGCTAAATGATGAAATGAGACGCCGTTGGCTTGCCTACTCCTCGGATATCTCATTTGAAATTAGCTCCTCCTGAGCTAATTTGAAAGCCTTAACGAATACAAATTTTGACTCCTCCCAAGAGCAAGGGAGTGTTCATACTTTCATTGCTATAGGTTCTTCCAAGTGGCCTAAGTCTAGTCGATTGTAGCTTTTGGCCAAGGTCATGAAAGTAGTGTCCAAGCGTTGGAGGCAAGCAATCAAGTTGTCCCTCGTATTCCTAGCTAAGTTTGCGGGGCCAAGGTTAGAATTGATCATCGCTCATAAGAGGGTTGAAGGCCAGTGGGTGGTTGAGGCTTAACAAGACTAGAGAGTTCAGCAGCTAATAGTCACAGTTTGGGTTGCTCTTTAGGTTGGAGCTTGGCCTCATATATTCAATGGATTTGGTGGTAGTTATGGTTGTCATGCTACTAGATGCATTTGAGATCTACGGGGTATCATCAGCGCTATAGGAATGGGCATTTTGCTAGTAGCAGGCTACAATTTTGGATGATAAATCAGTTCAGGCCCTATTGAGTTAGGCTTTGGAGGTTCTATGGACTTAGCAACCTAATTCTCTTGTGATTTGAGTGTCTCTAGCGTGATGTTACATGTGTTCATGCTTGAGGGTGGCGCTTGAGTAGGGCCTTTGGTCGCTTTGGCTTCAGGCAACCAAATCCAAGTGTTACCCGCATAGTAGCCTTGCATAGTAACCAAATCCAAGTGTTACCAACATAGTAGCCTTGCACTCGCAATAAGGCCTTGGGGATCCATCGTGCCTTGCAATCGCAATAAGTGTTACCAGCATAGTAGCCTTGCACTCGCAATAAGGCCTTGGGGATCCATCGTGGCTTGATCGTACGTTGATGTTTATACTTTCGACTTGGCCTCCTATGTTTTGGGTGCAAATTATTAGCCTAGTGAGGCCGTAGGTTTCTATTCCTAGTTTGCGCTCTCTATTTAGGTAACCATTTGAGTTGGGGTTCATAGGCATTAGCATTGGTTCCGGTGGTGGGTTGCTGGCATCAAGGCTTGGTAGATTGTGACAAGTTCTGACCTCCTTCCTTAGTCTTGATGGTGGGTTCCTCTATCGGTGGCTTTGCGGTCTTGGAAAGAGTTGCATCGCCCTTGCTGAAAGTTGTAACAATGTGAACATTGCCCATGGCTTACTGGGTACACTGCGACTAATAGTCGACATTAAAATGAGTTTGCTTCTTGAAAGTTCATCCTAACAGCAATTTTTTGCCTGCATTCTTAGTGTTGGGCAGCATATAGAAGATTATCGGCACACTTTTAAACACTCGATAGAAACTGCAACCTTGCACTTTCCTAATAGCGTGTAGGGTTGGCCTCCATAAGGGGTGAGATTAGCATTAGTGGGCTATAACTGCAGTTTTCCGATTTGGGTCCAATGGTCATGAGTCAAGGTATTAAAATCAGCTCCTCATCGATCAATGCATTGATGGTGCATGTGTATTTAGCAGTGATTTTCATGCATAGGTAAGCTGGGGGTACTGCTTCCTCATCCTCACCATCCACCTCAGTGATAGTGGCTACTCGTACATGGATAGGGGATGTTAGCATTGGGGGCTTGTGCAATGGGTGTGTGGGAGGAAAATACTTATTTATGCGGCTTCCATTTCTCGAAAGGTTGTCGTGTGATAATTGGGGTTAGCTCCATGCAATCTTTACGGATAAGGACTTTAGTTTGTTGGCACTCATCACAATGCTTCACGAATCATGTCACATCTCGAAAAAGGGTAGGCCACCATAGCTGGGGCTATAGCACTTTGCGAGCTATCGCGTCTCCACTGAGATGTTCTCCTTCTGTTGTGTGCCTTTGTTAGTACATCATGCGTCTCATATTCACACATGCATCTACACAGTAATACGTCTTGTTCCATCTTGTAAAGTTGGCCAGTTATCAACTGATAGGGTTGGATTTTCAAGATAAGCCGCCTAAGTCGGGCCCTTTCTATCGGTTGTTCTGGTAGTCCATGTTCAAACACTTGAACTATGTAATCTTCCCGATATGGCATCATGTCAGCTTTAAAAATGCCTTTTTTGCTAGATAAGCAAAATAGATGCGTGTCTGCTGGCAGTTCGTCTACAATGCCATGTCCATTCGCTTCTCTAGTGGGGACGCGAGATAGATGGTAAGCCATGTAATGTTGTTTTCCTTTACGCATTGTCACGGAGAAATCAAACTCCAAAAGCAGAAGAAGCCATCTAGCAATGTATCCTGTAGCACATGATTTGTTAACCAGATACAACAAGGATTGATGGTCAACAAAGAAAGTGAAAGGTGTAGCCAAAAGATAATGTCGAAATTTCTTTACAGCAAACACCATGTCCAAGCCCTCTCTCTCCATTGTTGAGTAACTCATTTTGGTCTCAGTGAGTTGTTTGCTAGAAAAGCTCACTAGGTAGTCTAGATTGTGTTCACCAGGTTGGCACAACACAGCTCCTACGGCACATTTCAACATGTCGATGTGCACGTGAAACGTGAGTGTCCAATTTAGCACTCATAGTATTGGTGCCGTGGTTAGAGCCTTTTTTAGTTCCTCATATAGGAGTTGGCATTCCGCGGTCCATTCGAATACAATCAACAGCTTGTATAGAGGTCTAGCAATCAATGCATAGTTTAACACAAACTGTCGATAATACCCTGTATGTCCTAAAAAGCACTGAATTCCCTTGTAATCTATTGGGGGTGGAAGATTGACAATGACCTTGACCTTCAAGGAATCTATGGCAATGCCATTCTTTGACACCATGTGTCCTAGGATATATCCATGCTTCACCCAGAACTGGCACTTCAAGGGGTTCAATGAGAGGTTGTATAGTCAACATCGTTCAAAGACTACTCAGAGCTTGTCTAAGGGTTCTCATCAAGTAGAGTGAACACACAAGTCATCCACAAAGACCTCTAACTCCTTCCTTGACATGTCCTTGAATATTGTACACATCATTCGTTGGAAAGTGGCTGTCGTGTTAGTCAATCCAAAAGGCATGACTATGTAGGCAAAGACTCCCCATTCAGTGGCGAATGTAGTCTTATGCCTATCCTTAGGATGCACTTGCACCTAATTATATCTAGAGAAACCGTCCAAAAAATTGTAAGTCTCTTTGCCAACTACTCTCTTTAGCATGTGCTTGGTGTACAGAAGTGGGTAGTTATCTCTCTTCGTAGCTGTGTTTATCTTCTTGTAATTGACACACTTGGAGTAACTGAGCCCCTCACAATTGAAATCAAGAAATCAAACATGACTATTCAAAAGATAGATCCTTAGCCTAGTGTGCTTAACAAGTAGATATCAGATGTAACTGTGGAGTGTGCACAAATACCACTAGTGGACAAGGAGCCTTTGACTTCCCAAGAGGATAATGAGCACCACATGCACAACACTGCTCGTGATAAGGTTGATTACTCAATAAAGAAAATGGTAGAATCGTCTAACAGCCACGAGTAAATCTTCCAGCTAGTGCCAAGTACACTTAGGAGTCCCAAATCTCCTACACCTCTTTCCCTAAACAGACACAAGAAGCACAACAGTAGTCGTCAAGTGCAACTGCTTAATCCTAATCTCTATCTCCATCTGAGCTTCCAAATGTCCAAGGTGCGGGACATGACACCACCCCTAATTCTCAGCCTAAGGATATGCCCGTGCAATCCACCATGACCAGCTCGATCTGCACAAGTGAATGTCCAAAGGGCAAAAAAAGACACGACCACTTTTGATCTACTTAAGGACTTGACACCGTAGTTTACCAACAATAGCCAGTCCACTAAACTAGCTGCTACTACTTCCAATCAAGAATCACAGTAGTCACAGTCTTTGGCCATGACAATGCCCCTTGCGGAATGTGTTCTTAGCAATTCACTTGCGGAAGAGATGTCATAGTCAACATCCTTGACACCTCTAGCACTCCCAAAGCACCTAAAGCCTAGACTCGAGGAGAAATTTCTCGAAGATTTGGTCAAAGAGATAGCGCATCTGACTAATGAACCAGAGATGAAGTGCATGATGAAGCTTGATCACAAGCTAACATCCATCACATGTGTGTACATCCATGTGGACATTGGAAGGCCAACATCAGAGCACACAAATATCATAACCAAACCCCTGATTGGGGACGAGCTAGAGAATTCCGCTTGATATCCTCACTCTATACTGCTCAATGTGAGATAAACAAGGAAAATCTTGAAGCAATCAAACGAATAGGAAAAGGACAAGGTAACTTTGTGCAGAAATGGTACTCCCACCAAATTTTGGCAGCCAAAATTGGCCATCAACTAATGACATTTGCTGAGTAAAGGAAAGCCCTTTGGACATCAATACATGATCCCACATACATTGCCCCGACCTCATTAAGAGTGCTGGCAATGGTCCATGAGGTCCAACTTTCTACTCACTGTCCAAAAGCATCCCTTGTATGTATAAACTACTTCTAGAATAAGATCTACACGTGGCTAGCAGGCTAGAAGTAGGGAGCATGGTACTTGATGTTAGCGCATATGTCTTCTGCCTCACTCAAGACCTTGCAACCCTAGATCTATATGCTTCCCATCAATACAACCCTGACTTCTTCAGCTAGTTTCATCCAAGCCTACAAGATAGGAATCCTAACCTATCTCTTGATTCTACACTAGAGTCACCTGAACCTCCAGAGCAAGAGAAAAATGACACTAAACACAACACCCGCTCTGATAAGAAGCAATGAAGGCGTGTTTCAATGGGTAAGGACAAGAGTCTAGAGAAAACGCCAAACCAAGAGCAGCTATTAATGCGATTGGATGGGGGCTAAATGGAGGGCGATTAGCTGAAGAGCTAGAATCTCTAAAAATATAGGCACTTGTACCCTCACAACCTAGCCATGCTATTCAGCAAGCTGCGGCTATGTCCCAAGAGGACACATAGGAAAAAGAGAATGCTAATGCCCAACCAAGTACATCAACAACTGACCTAGTTCAGGGTCTTGAGTCTTTAAAGGATACACCTCGATTGCCCAAGAAAAAGAGAAGAAAACAACAAAAAAATGGCAGTTACAAGTGTTGTAGATGCCAAGAAGATTGAGACCAAGAGTGTTGAAGAGCTGAGGAATAAAGCATCGAGTCCACCCACAAATGAACCCATTTCCATCTCTCCTAATAGTTGTGAAATTAGACACATCCGTGTATTGTGATAAATTAAAGAAACCATTACCATCAACGGTTTCTTGCAACTCTCAATTAATCGATAGCAGAACTTACATTAACCAATCAAGAGTGGATACAACACTATCACAACAAGTTGATGAAACTATACTAGTCACATCCGAGGAGAACCACAACATAATAAAAACAAAGCCTTAGGAGAAACATGAAAATCCAAATAACATGAGCAATCCTAGCATTGACCAATCTTGCTCATCTAGGCCTGAACCCCTAGCTATGCTAAAGCCTAGGGAAACTCTTAAAACATTGCATGAGATAGCAACTAAGAAAGCCCTCATCGAACAAAGAAGTGTCACAGAGTGCTTGACCAAGTTGGATGCTAAACTCAAATTATTCGCACGTGCCTACGTCCTTGCAAACATGGACACATTCCATAGGGAGCAACTTGAGGAATATTTTCATATCCGCTATCCTGGAAAGAGAAAGAATATCTTAATATGACAAGCTCCTATATGAACACATGCAACTCATCTCTGACAAGGAAGCCGACGAACCACGCTTAACTGTGACATTTCAACGAAGCGCTTTGCCAACCGAATCTCTTAGAGATAGAGCAACTAAAGCAACAATCAGAGGGTCCAAGTCAATTTGAAAAACTTTGGTTTGAAAACCGTATTATAATGGCCGAATTTGGAGCCCAAATTATGACAGACTTAGAGGAGTGATTAGCCCAATGGTGGCAGTCTCAAAGAGACCCAATCTATGTGGCACTAACTTCCTTTCGAGTACTAACTACCGTTTGGGGCATGGACTTAGCTGGAACTAGCCAAGAGAACTCTTAGATTGATAAAATTCTCATTAAGGAGGAGCTACATGTTGCCAGTAGACTTGGACAAGGCACCACGCTACTTGATGTTGCAAAATATTTGTCGTTACTAAGTTGGCTGCCACTATTACTCGATACGTATGCCACACTTCAGTTCTACAATTGTTTTTATTCTCACAAAGTGAAATGGATTCATAAACATGTATATAGATAAACAATGTGTTTTGTGATTGTGTATGAGTAATACCAAAAGAAGCAAAGTCAACATATACACAAGCAATGATAATCAATTGCAAGTGATATGCATTGAAGTGATGTCTCTTTGAGCTGCGCTTGTTCATTATGGTTGAAGCATATGACTTGCATGTACTCTCACGAGTTGCTAAGTGAATGTAGGATGACAAAGGTCTCTATACGAAAGTGTTCAATGTCCAAGTCATCACAAGACCACCAACTCCACAAAGAGCCATTATGGAGAAAGCGACAAAAATTCCAAGAATAAAGAGCCATGATGGAAGCCCCACTACTGAAAGAGAAAATCACCCCTGCAAAAAAAGCACACATTGCATTTGAGCATGGCCCAAAGCATAGTCATTGTCTACTCTCTCTTTCTTGGCAAAACTCTACATCGGGGTAGGAGCCACACTCCCAACAATGACAAACATTCCTTCATTAACTAGGATTCAATTCACCAGATGCTATATCCCTTGTCCATGCAAACTCACTTTAGTTTGCTACCTCAATTGTTCTTATGTCTCACATGTTACAAAGAAGTTTGCAAAATCTCAAGTGTATCTCTTCATCTCAACAACTATTCCTCTAGCATCGAGGCTAGTAACACAATCATCTTGTAAAATCCATTTTTCATAGCCTTTGGATCTCGACATTTCTTAATCGAAATGAAAGGCTTATAGTCTCAATGTATTACATTGATTGTATTCATTTTATCCAAAAAAAGAGAAAAATATAAAAGAAAAAAAGGCACCCATAATTATAGCACAGCACCTAGGGGCCCTTAAATTAGGTACATCTAGTGACCTTGGTTGGCTAGCTCCATCCCTAGTCTCTTAGCCCTTTATACATCCCCCACAAGTGACAGGGCACATCAAGGGCACGATATACCTAGGGAGCTTGTCTCGAGACCTATCACACTGAATCATTTTTACAATTCTTTTTCGTGTTGCATCTCAGTGCCATCGCGATCAACATTGGTAAGCAAGGCACGAAAGACCGTGGATAGTACACCATACTCTTCAAACACTACAAGTAGCCACCAATTACCAAAAGCTAAGGCGTTGATGAGCTCAATTATGCTACATCGTGTTGTCAAAATCACAAATGATGTCTCAAGAAGCCTTCAAGTGTACTTCTCCTCAACATTGATAATTTCTTCCATCCCATTGAACCCTCGCTTCATCCACACATTGCTATGAGGAACCAAACCAACAGTCTTCTAACTACATAATATCTAAGTATACACGTGCACTCACATAATATCAGCACTACCACAATCTATACACAGTTTGGATCCTCAAGTGTAGGGCAATACTCTCGGCATGCTTAGAGTCGACCTGTCTCCCAAACTAATCAAACTACATCTTGTGCGCAATAAGGAGACTAGCACTAACCCCTAGGGAGAGACCATATGAGAGGTTTTCAATTGCAGGTATTGAAGACTCCAATGAAAGTACAGTCAACTCTTCATCAACACTCAACTCTGAACTCTTGTCCTTTATCATCATGCAAGCCCACCAAAGAATTATCACATGCAGAATCCCCAAAACACCAACATCTATGCTAGTCATGAGTGCAATTCTGAACAGAGAACAACCCTATCACCAACTACAACAACCCTATCACTAGCCAATCAGGCCAACAAAGTGCCACCAATGACCTTCATCCACACCACCACCTAAACTCCTCCAAGAAGGCAAACCACAACAGTCCCTTCCACCCACATCTTTGGTGCATGCCAAAGCCTACTACCTACAACGGAGAGTACCATGGGACTAGCACTCATCTAGGTGGGGAGTAATGTTAACTCTCAGACAAACAAGGTGGAAAATCTGAAAAATCTACAGTAGAAGACAAGGCCAAGGAAAAAGTGAAATGGAAGATGAAGGCGTGCCAAGAAAAATTTAGAAACACAAGAAGTGTAAAAAAGGCATAAATCAAGGAGAGAGGCACAAGAAAAAGCACAAGTCAATACTTTTGTAAAAGAGCGCAATGCGCACCATGAATTATTTTTGTAAAATAGTGTTGCGCTCTCACCTGTGCAAATTGTAAATAGTTAGAGACACGGGTTGAGGCCATGCCAACAGAGAAGAGGAGGAGAAGGGTTGGAGGAATGGGCAGACCAAAAAGGGGATGACCTTCCAAATGGAATAAGGGTTGGGGTTTTGTATAAAAGGCAAAAGGTGAATGAAGAAGCTCATTCTTGTGTGTGGCCAAAAGTAGCTCTCTTCTTCTTCTTCTTCTTCTTGCTTGCTTGAGCTTGTGCTTGAGAGAGGGAGTGTGAGAGTGTGAGGGAGTAAGTGTGTGAGGATGAGGGATAGTGGTGGAGAAGCTCTCCATCTTCTCCTCTCTTCTTCTCTTCTCTTGTCTTGCTCGCGGCAATGGAACTTGAGGATCAAGCTCGCTTGAAGCTTGCACTTGGATTGTGAAACTATCGGAGTGCTCGGGAGAGGAGGCGACTCGATTGGGCATGGAGATAAGCTCACTACACTCGTAAAGAGAGATAGCACGTCAGCTATGTGAGAGGTAGCCATTAGCGCTCGGCTTGAAACACTTAAAAGAATAAGCAATTCGTGGGTATTGGTGGTTGAGCTTGAGCTTGCCTCTACACCTCCTCTCCTTCTCATTATAATAATTAGCAATTAAAATGAATCAATTTCTACTACTTCTTTGCTAGTACTGAGGCTTACCATCATATTAGTATTGAGAAAAGTCTAGAGTAAAAAATTTTAAAGATTTAAATATTTTTATTTTTTTATAAATAAAATATTCTAATAAAGTGTATAATCCACTTTGGACTTTCCTAATCCTTCCATTCTAGTGTGAACACAAAAATAACATGGTAACCACATTTTCTTGCTTTGGTAATTTAGGTGCATAATTCCTTCCTTTCTAGTGTGAACACAAAAATAACATGGTAACCACATTTTCTTGCTTTGGTAATTTAGGTGCATAATTTCACTTAATTTTTTTATTTTAATTCTTCATTAGTGTATGAAAATATGATATAATCATTTAAAATTAAAATCATGTTTCTTTCCATGCCACAAATTTTCACCTTGTTATAAGCCATTTTCATTATCTTTATATAATAAAAAGTATATTTTTAACTTAAAAACTTAGATTTTTAATTTTCTAAAATATTAAATATATTTTAAAAAATTTCAAAAAAAAAATTCAATATTTTAAACACTAGAAAAATATTATTTTAAATTATTATGCATTTTATAAATTCTTATAAATTTTCAAAGGTCTATTTATGCCTAGTTCAATGTGTTTTTCTTGCTTTTTTATTTTAACTTTTTTTTAATAGGGTCTTAAATTCATATAAAATACAGAGAATGCACAACCACATTTCAATACATAGATAAAAAATATTAAACATAGTAAATTGACAATTTTCCACATACTTAATTGATAAATAAATATTGTGCTTACTTGGAAATTTAAGGGGTTTGTAGTTGCATCTTTGGGGGCCGTGTCTTTGTAGTCTAGCACAAAAATTGGTCTTCTCCGTGCCCCGATTGGTAATTACTCCCCCTTTCTACCTACCACGAGGGGTCCCACACTCACTACGAAATATTCTTAAAGCTTTCCCCATGAGAACAAAGCTTTATGGGTCTTTTAAATCCACTTTAAACATTAACGTTAAAATAAAGATTCTATTATATTTCTTCTCTATCTTCTAATAGATGGGCCACCATGCTTTGAAATGGGAGAAGATGACAAGGAATGATGATGATCATGAAGGTGAACCTCACGGCGATGAGATGATTATTCTGCTAATGGCGTTCATCTCAAGATTCTAGGCGCAACAATCAGCCATCTTGATCTTCCTCTCTACATGCTAAATTCTCATGGCCCCAACTTGAATGTCGTGCTTACATGAGCATTGATGGAAGAGAAGAGTACAATGATCAAAATGGTGATCCCATTAATGGGAATTTATCCTCTCTTATTCATAATGATGATCGGAATATCATTTTTCCTTGGGAGGTAGCATAATTTATGAAATTTTCCACCCCTTAGATTAACACTAAGGTATCCTAGCACCTTCTTGTCTCAACTCGTGCCAAATCTCATACCCCCCAGCCCCTCGAAAACCTTTGATTTTAACAAGGTCTTCTCTTCTCTAGGTGATAGTGATCCCTAAAAAAAATCTTTTAATGGCCATGGGTAAATTTTACTAAGAAAAATCCATCAAATTTTGTTTATAACTCCACCCTCCTCTCGTATAAGAACTTCCTTGAACCAATATCTCCTTGCCATCCTCGAAAGGCATCAACTACAACCACATCTGCATGAAATTGATTTAAAAATATAATAATAGTGTATCATATGTATACAATTTTGTTGAAAAGTTTTACAACATTTGGCATATTTTGTTTTACAACAATTGTATCATACGTATACAATTTTGTTGAAAAATTTTACAACATTTGGCATATTTTTATGGGTTGTCACTTTAGATAGTGAAAATGCATTCATTCCATTGGAATGGATATAGTTTATACTATTGTCTTTTTTAAATAAGAGTCCTCCATATGCATAGAATACGTGACTTTGTCTGTTTGAAAATTATTGTGCCAACTTAAAAGTATGAACAATACTTTTGCTTTTAGACTTCACTCTCAACTTTAGTATGGTATCATTTTTTGTGTTTCTTGCTACTTGATTATAGTGTTTGTTATGTTGTCAATTTCAAGATGAAAGACATGTGGAAAGCTGCCATATCTTGTTACATGGTTTACTATTGATACTTTTGTACAATCTACATGGTTTGAAATTTCTAAGGATCAGTAATTGCAATACTCATTCCTATATGAATCAACCCATCTATAATTTTAAATAGGATAATTTGATAAATTCCCAACTATATTGGCATGTGATAAAACTTGATGATGCACCCATTAGGTAGAGAAGAGCACATTTAAAAATTTGTGTTAGCATTGGCCCAAAGTCTGTGTCTAGGACCACTTGCACAAATAAATGTTGGTGTGGGGTCTTGACCACCTAACATGTGTATATGTTAAGTTTCATCACATTACAATAAAAGTTTATGGATTTACGACCATATGATGAACTATGCATCTGAAGATACATTTACTAGTTTGAGGGTTTTGATGAGTTAAAACTTCAACCTTCATCTCATTTTCACATCTTATTTTATTTATTTTCTCCATTCTTATATCCTTAACTTCCATCTCTCCTCCACCCACTCTCCTTGAGCTTACATGGCATGCACCTAAGCAAGTTGCTCGTTACTTCCTAATCCTGCCTAGAGCACAAGGTGGAGCCTCCTTTAGGAGAGCAAGTGCTCCCTCTAAAGCACAAATATTGCCACCAAAAAAAAAAAGAGAAGATGGAGATTGGGCATGTTGTCCTAAGCGAGATTAGGCAAATTTAGCATAGCTATGAACTCCTCATACTAAAAGTATCCTTCCAAAAGGTGGTTCAAGAAATTTGGTAGGATATGCAACTCACTGGCCTTGGAAGGTATTGGGCATGAATTGTTGATATCCCATTGGAATCATGCAAGTGGACTGCTACAACCATGGGGGCCCTTCAAAGAGCTGCAAAGGGGGTTCCTCATTGACCTATTCAATGACACATAGTTGGTTGTTGCCATCCACACAAAGTGAGTCATTGTTATTATTAACAAATATATAAACTTCATTATTTGGCTTTGTGAAGGTAAGAGACCTCCCTCATAGGATTACCATATATATGATGCAAGGTCTTGCCATATATGCCATATGTTGTAACAAATTAGAAAGCCAAATATTTGTATATTCTTTGACAATGAAATATTTATGTATACATTTCTCTCATGTAGTGTGTGTTTAATTACAATCATTTCAAGTAAATTTATTTGTTGTGTTTCTCGAAATGGACAATCATTAACCTATGTTTTAGAAATTTGGACTACTTTAATGTATGCATGCATCACAAGTAGTAGTAGGCATATGTGCCATGCATGATGCACCACACATATATTGAATGGATATGGGCTACGCTATTACATATACATGATTGCATGTACATAACATGTGTTTACATAATCAAATTGGATTACAACATCACACGTAAATGCAGTGTGTGTTGCCTCATGTACATACACTACATGTTATCAAAATCTTCACATACCACAAATTATCATCACATTTACATGAAGAAAAATTTACTTTAGAGAATTAGATTTATTGGGACAAAGAAAAATTCATTGTATTTATCAAGAAAAATACGTGTAAGAGTTTATCACAATGACTAATAAAAAGGGTAGATACAATAGCATGCAAGTAAGGATTTTTACTCTTTCCTTGGCTTTTTTAACAATGATCTCTACAAAAAGACAAAAATAAGAGTTTAGAATCAACATGAAGCTCTAAATCATAAGCAATAGAATATATATATATATATATATATATATATATATGAGCACCTATGCCTCTTGTCCAAAATGACGTTTGCAAGAAGACATCAGAAGGAGTTACAACTAACATTAAAACCTATTAAAAGAACAATATAAAAAGAAAAAAATGTAGAGAGAGATGGGCATACATGTTTTACCCGAATTCTATAGCTACATAGAGAAGAGAATGATTATTCTCACTACATAGCTACAATGGCTACAAAAATCTAGCAAAATGGAGAAGAGAGAGAAAGGAGTCTAATGCTCAATTTTTGGGTCAAACTCATTTTGTGGAAGGGGAAAAAAGTAAAATTGAAAACCGACCAAAAAAGGAAGGGAGAAAGTATGAGGATAGAGATACTCGAAATTTGTGCACTATTCATTTCCCTTTTCAAAAATCCTACTTTTATTTTTTTAAAATTAAAACCCCAAATTTGGAGAGAGAAGTTTCACCCTCCATGGATGTCAATATCTTGCATTCTTATTGGACAATCGAAAAGGCCCGCCTTATTTTTAAGGACCTATTTTTGAGTCCATTGAATTTCTAATGTCAATTGCTCCCGTAATTATACATCAAGCTAGGCACTTTCTTGATTGGCTTGGTTTCCTCAAGGGCCAAATACATAGTTGCCAATTTGAAAGACATCAATTAAGTAGAGGGATACTATGTCAACATTTTAACTACCTCAAATTAAGTTCATTTTGACATTATCCACTCTCTACAATCTTGGATTAATATGGAGAAGGTGGAAAATGTATCTTTTGAAGGGCGAACCAAACTTTCTGATAGCCCTACCTTAGGGTCAAATCGTCCTGATCCCAATTGTGACCAATTTGAGCTTGCTAAAGCCATGGGTATCCCAAAAGGAAGTGATAGTCTTCTCCTACTTACTCCATATCCAAAACCACCAAGGACACCCAAAATAAAATACTGGAAACTTTAATCAACATCGATTGGTGCACTCCTAGGTGTCCAAACCCGTTGTTAGCTTGCCATATGAACTAGATGTGGTGTTGGTTCCCATTCCATTAGCCCAAAATCCTAAATTGCCACCTTGAAAATGTTTACTCCAAAGCCACTATCCAACATCACATCATCAATAAATTTGCCTTGGCATCACACAAAAATTGAATAAAGGCCTAGGTAGCACTAACTCACCTTGAGGTTTCTTCACTTCCTCTAAGAGAACGATCATTGTCATAGCTATCACCTCTAACATTGAAAGAAAAGGTTGATTTGGTTGAAGAAATTTAAGAAGGTGATCTCGAAAGGATGGATCCAACTCCATGAGTTGGCAAGGGATTACTAATAGAATAAGGCGAAAGGATAAGTTCCAATAGTGGGGCTTAAGCCTCCACTGCATGGTACAAACCTTTCGAATGGCATAGTTGATCTTTCGTTGGGACACAAATAGCATGCACATTGGCCATGGCTATTGGGGCTACTACAAACGAAGTCCACTGCCTAATCTGTCCCCATGAGACTCTTATTGGTTTATCCAATATTAGATTCACTCTTTTCCCAGAACAAGTAATCACATTCATAGTGAGGCCAGGTAGCTCTCACAGTACCACCATGCTCATGGAAGGTATTGGTCCCTTATCTTTCTCCTTCTGCTTTTCTTAGCACCATATACTTGAAAGCATTCCACCCACCAGTGGTCTTCTTGCATACAAAAGAAGCATTGTTTCCTTGATAAATGGCATGCTTCTCAACTACCTCAGCCCCACTCTATCCATGTGAAGGGCAAGGAAATCTTGTTGGTCATAAGTTGTTGCTGGTGCAGACACCTAGATGATCCTAGTGCATTCATCATAGTGCCTTGTTGGTCACCAGTATGGGCTATGAACTATGAGCATTATCCTAGTATATGTCAATCTTATGAGTAGAAGTTTTGCAAATACCACATTATGATTGATTTAGGCTCCAATCTACTACCAAGTAGCCCAAATTATTACACTTAGAACACCATAGGTTTTCATAGTGGATTTGCTTTAGGATTTCTTACCCTTATCCTTCCTCTCGGACTTTGAGCAATTTTTCCCATCATCCTCATCTGAATCCTCCTTATTAGTACTACTATTTGCCTCTGGATTCATATCTGAACTTAAGTCAATGCGCATCAAGATTTTGGGTCTTTTTCAAGTGGTTTGACCCTACTAAAACCAACTTAGAAAATCCTTCTTAGCATTTGCATAGGTGTTCCATCCTTATTCCTCTACCAACCAAGCAATAACATTCTTCCACAACGTGGTTTCAAACATAGTGGCTTGTTGAGTCTCATCCACCTAACCTTAATAATTGAGCCCATAAACCACTTAAAGCTGGCAAATGTGAGCATCTGGATCTTGTTCCCCATTGCAATACCATGCTATATGGTGGGATAGGCAAAAGCACTTTCAAAAAACAAAGGATGAAAATAACCAAGTAGGAATAATTAATGGTGTACAAGGGGTGATTGATTGTTCTAGACCAACCCCACAAGTGGAATGTTGCAATCACAACTGGTGAGGCCATGATCTCCTTGTAGAGTCATCAGAATCTAAAGTGCAATCAACAATACCAAGAGAAGCCACAAGTGTCACAAGCTCTTATGACATTGAATACTATAGCTCATGCATAAACATTAGCCACCACAAATTTCAATAAGCAGTAAGGATGATGCATCATGACATTATATAACATAGTTCTCTTTATCACTTGATGTATCATAACATGCTCTTTTAATGACAAGACATGATTCAATTATTCGTGCAATCAATTCATCGATAACATTTTCATTTTCATTTATTTGTAATGTATACCCCTCCACCATATTTGCTATTTAGTTGGTACGTATCTTTATTTGGTAAGTATCATGTGCTACCCCATGTGAATTTCCATTCCTTGTGTGAACTAAACTCCAATGCTTCCCTGATCTTGCAAGGTATGGTACATGCACCCTAAGAGTATGCTATAAAGGTAAAAGCACACATAAATAAATTGAAAATGATTATATAACTCTTACATTTACTAAAATTTTAATTAAGTTGTAATGTTTAATGTGTGATAGAATTTTTACCGCATGCTTGCATTAGTAAACTCTTCATTATCCTCATTATCAAACACCATTTTCAAAGTACTAGAACCAATTTATTAAGAATACTCTAGACCTTAGCTTTTGCCAACCCTGCGTTGGCGTTGCATCCATTACTTCAATGAAGAAGCACAACAACAATTTCTTCCATCCATCATAATCTTACAGCTTGGAAATTGTAAAATTTTCTTTTTTTATAGATGTTGAAATATATTTTAAAGCCTTGGTTCCTTTAAAGCAACATTTCTTTGGCAAGTTTCCACCTTTTCTTGACCTCTTCATATCCTTATAAATCAGTACTTGGTGTCTATGTAACCCAAATTTTGTTAGCCCTCTCCACATTCTTACAAATTGCAATGGCATCTTTTATCTAGTTGCATTTCTCTATAAAAAGAAGATATATACATACACTATTTTCTCCATAATCCAAAAAAAAGCATGCAAAGACTAAACATGAATGCACTCCAATGGAATGTGATAGGCTTCTATGTGGGATCTTCTTTATCGCATGCTGATGCAATAATTTCCACTATTTCTTCTTACCATCCTTTCCTTCCATCCTCTCTATCAAGTAGTATAGATATGAAAATCTTGCACTTAGATTGGTAGAAATTCCACATATGCATTTCAAAGTCTTGAATTCAAATCTCCTACAATATGCCATTTAACCATGAATTCACAATAGACCTAGATCCTCTCACCATGTTCTTGGCTATCAATGATGTCTATCATAGTTGTATGGATGAAGAAGGGTTTAACACCTTAAATGTATCCTTATTAACCCCTAATGCAACAAGCCACTATATGTGGTGCTCCAATTGAATAGTGGAATTTCCTAGGCTTTTCAAATTAAATTGTAATGTTCAAATTCATCAAAGGAATACTAACCCTTTCAAGATTTACCCCTTCAACAATCTCAATTTCATTAATTTTATGACAAATAAGAGTTAACCACCTTATTCTTTAGAGTCGTATTGTAGTACAACACTACAATTTGCACCTCGTATAGATATAGATTATAAATTTTAAGCTTTGTGAACTAAACATTGTGGAAATTCTTTGTCCTTGGCTTCAATGGTTCCACACCTACAATATACATAGAATCACCTATAAACTCCAAAAACTTAGTGTTTATCTTTCAAGACTCTAATCAATTCAAAAGGTCTAAAAAGAGGTATACTTCTCTTTTTCTTCAACACAACAATATCCACTTTTCACCCCTTTGAGAAATGTGTAGTGATTTTGCTAATGCCTACCCTATCACAATAGCTTGACAAATGATTGTTTGAATATGTTGATTCAATCATCTTCTCCTTTATAACCTTGAGCTTTGGGCTTCTCAAAGCATTTTCTTTTATGCTTGCCTTCATCAACCTCTAAATGGATTATCAAAGCTCTTCTCACCTAGGTTTTTTTCTTTCAAGTGACCTTGCAAGCATTAAATGCATTGCTTCCATTGGCCACTATTTCCAAGTAAGTGATTGATAGGCTATTCTCTTTCTTTTACAATCTCGTGTCATGTTATTATTGATCTACTTAAGGGCTTCTAGTTGTGACTCTGTCTCATCATACTTGATTCTAAGTTCATGTACAATATTCTCCATTGTGTTTCTTTGATGAAAATTTTGACTCAATATATTATCTTATTGAGATGCATAACTTGTCATGCTAGTTGTTGAATTTGGAATTGTTATGCACTAATGAAGTTTTGACGATTTTTTATTATGTTTTTAAAGCTTGTAAATACCTTTAGTACATTGTATAACCAAGCCATCCATTAGCACTATCATAAACAAATTTTAAAAAGCTTGATGTACCAATAAACTAACATGGATATTAGGGAGGGGATCAATTGGATTTTGTCGTGACCATTGTGCGACTTGTATCAATACAGATGAACCAAATTTGATGAAACGATGTGATTGAGGTGCACCTTCGTCGATAGGGCTTGTTCTCAGTGGGATTGAGTACACCTCATGACTCGCTCCTATTGATGCAAAATAGTGGAATGCATGAGCGTCTCCGTCATCTTTTGACTTAACACAAGCTTGAAATGTGACAAACAAGAGCAAGGAGCACGTGAGTGGTGGTGGCGATGGCCGATGCATGTGCTTGCGTGTGGCTTGGTCCACCTACAAGTCTGCATGCTTCAAAACCATGTCCATGTAGCTCTATAAGACGTAATGTTTAGCTTGGGCATACTCTATCCTCTTGATTAAGGAAGCATATTCAACATCTAGCTCAATGTAGCTCTTTCATGTACTCATTTTCTTGATTGACTCAAATCTTGCTATATAATTGAATTAAAAAAATTTGCAAAGATACCAATGGATTTAGAGAAACTAATTGAATGAATCAGATAAGTTCATGAAGATATACTGAAAAAGATATTTAAAAAAGGACACAATAGAGATCTAAAGGGATGTGGAGGAGATAAAGAGCTTAGAGATCACACATTTTCAAGTGTTGTGCGATTTTAGAAACTTTGGTTCTACCTTCAAATATGTTGCTTAAAAGAGTGAAAACTTTATCAAAGGTTATGTTCTTAAACAAGATGCTAATATCCAAAAAACCCTTCAAATCTCAAATAAGACACTTAAAAGAACTTTTATCATTTTTAAATAAAATTGCACATCCATACCAAGACATTTAAAAAGGAACATTACAATCAAAAGTATTTGTTAACTAATGTAAGTTGAAACTAGTAACGTAACATGCAAACATAGATTTGCAATTAAATAAGTATCCATTTTTTTTAATTCCATTGAATACTTACAAGTTCTAGCTTGGCCTTAATTTGAATAAGAGGATTCATTCATAATTGATTTTTTCACATCACATTACTCCAAGCTTTTGTTTTGAAGGCAACAAAAGACAACAATCAATAAATTGCCAACTTACCTTAGAGATTTATCTTGCATTAGAGCTTGGCCAATGTAGAACATCTCGTTATAATATTGTACTTGCTAGCATAGAGTGAACCTTAAATTTAAGAATGAATTTATGATTGGAAAAAGTCTTCATGATGGCCTTCATGGATAGAGTTCCTAGACATGTAAGAGATGCACCAACATAGGGAGTCCTATATAAATTGCCACAAGCCTCATTTCAAACAATTGTTAATAATCAAGTTACTAGGAATCATTCAGCTTAAGATGTTGTAGAAATAACTGATGTCATGATTAACATTCAGTTTTCAGTAAAAATCTAACTTTATCAAAGTCTCTACATGCTCTAAGGTGTAACATGTAGCAGTAGGGTCTCTTTCAAATTTTCTTTGAAAAAAGTAATACAGAAGATCATTAGTTATGAACTGGATTAGAAAAAGGGACAGGCGTCTCCCAGGCTGGCTGCTTTCTGAGAAAAGTCTAGTATAAGGGTTGTAATCAAAGCCCATCTAGCAGTCTATGATGAGAGGTTCCCTTATGAAATAGTTGTCAGGATCCCCTGTTTCAAGAAAGGCCTCTTTGTCCTCATGAACTAAGTCAAAATGTGGTCCTCCCATCTCTGCCCATACATGAGTGAGGTTCTCAAAAAGTTTGTGGTATGCTGCTGCTCCATGACTTGACTATTTCTTGATGTTCAGATGCATTCTTCAATAATACCAGAGATAAGCTCCCATCTGTGGCAGTGTCTCACAGTACACTTTGCGATGTATAATCCTTATGAGGTGTCCATCGATATGATTAGATATGCTCCCGTGAAAGAAGCTGGCCCTTTGTTGGTGACCCAGGTAACAGTCAGCGCTCTCCGAGTACTTTGACGGGTGATCTCATGTACACGCCTCTTGGACTCCAGGCTCCATAGTCTGAGCACTAAAGCTCATGAATATAGTTAGTGAAGATAATGAAGATGCGGTAGAGATGCTGATCAAAGTGAGAAGCTTGATGTCTAACCCTATACATATTAGGTTCTCAAAAAGTGGTCTAGCAAATGGTAGTAGGCTGTGATAATGGATAGCAAAGGGGATGTGAGGAGTTACATCTTCCAAATGGCACTCCAAATGCGAGCATAAATGTGATGAAGTATGCAGTTGAAATGGATTAAGGGGTAGGATGCGGTGATTGGGACTTGTTTTGGGGCCTATGTTTTGTGTTTTTCATGTTTATTGGATAGACAATGAGCTAAAAAATAATATAATCAAGCTTCCGTTAATACTATGACAATCCTGGAACCAAGTATACAATACGAGTTGATACAAGGCTTGCCAAGATATCTGTATCTTTCTTGCATACAGAAAATTTAGCATTAGCAAAATGCCCCCAACTGTCCATATCACTAGGCATAAAGGGTGTCTACAAGTGTCTTGTACACATATATACATCCAGTATAAAAGTATCTTCACATATCTGCATTGACTCTAGACACTGCTGAACAAATCACTCAACTCACTATGCATTGTAAGAATGAAGCAATGCGTTACAAACACTGCATATGCATTACAGAAGCAAATCATGTATGTATGACTTTTAGTCAGCATCTCCAAGTCCATCACTGCCATCACCCCTCTTATGAATAGGGGCATAATTAGGGCCCACTGGCTTTCCCTGCTGGGCAGCAATCTCTGCATTCTTCCTAAGTACGGCACCGGGTGATGGATATGGTCGTTGTTGAAACAAAGGTCCCTACAACAGCCACACAAAAACCCCACATTATACATGTTATAAAGGATTCAAATTACAATATTTAAACTCTGACGGCAGATGAATAGCTTACTGTTGCTGTGGTATCTGCCGCTCTAGGCTGCACGCCTTTCAGACCGACACCCCTGTAACAAGTTTCACACTGAGCCACATATATACCTTGCTGCAAATGATCCTCATATCAATGTACAACAGGAGTGTCAGGGAAACATACCAGCCTCCTCGAGGTGCATCAGAATAGGAACTAGGATCCATAGGGTCTAGCTCATCGGTATCAGATGTGACTCGCCGTCTCTGTTCCCTTCTATATGTTTTGCCCACAGGGGGTTTGGCATTGCTCCTATATAATCAGCAGAATAAATGAGTGCAATATAAATGGTTTTAACTGTCACGCCTTTCTTAATACCATACACAACCACCAGTAAAGTGTATTTTCTTAATCTCAAATTAATAAACACTTGCATTCCTCTACCATAATCTCTCAAACCTTGATTTCTTGTGCTACCTTGTTTTGCCACTGCCCTTGGTTTTAGCATCAATTGCAGCAGCAGTGCCCACCTGCAATTTGTAACTTAATTCCCATTGTCTTCCATTTATTTCGGCGGCATTTGACGCTGAAGAATGATTTTTTGGAACTGGTACATTCAGCACTCTACAAAATAAGAATTTCATAAGCAAGCTCTGTACTATCTTGGGATTTTGCATCTTTGCTACTTTCCACTCGATACATGCTCTATTTTACCTTGTGCAGTGATTGCAGTAACCCGAAGTCTGTACAAGTCCAAGGCCCCAACCACCACAACCAGCACACTTCTTTAAACTAGCACCAGAAATTCTGCCATCTTGTGACACTCCAATTTCAGATGCAATGTGATGTTTTGAGTTGTTTGAAGGTTTCATGGTTGGCCGCTCCCATGTGGACTCATTTGTTTTAACATTGTAGTAATAGCTTTGCCCTGGAATGGAGTACATCAAAAACTAAAATCCAAAAAGTGGGTACCAAAAGAACTGGCATGAATTGACCAGCAGCATAGAATTTTCACTATCAAAATAACTTAAATCTCATAGAGTGAATAGTCACCACCATAGTTTTTATCATATATGTATGATTGCTGATACAGACGTATGAAAAACATATGAAATCTGGAGTATCATATCCTAATTCAGACTTGACCTTTTTCTTTTCTTTTTTTTTGGGTGGGGCCGGGGGGGGGGGGGGGGGGGGGGGGGGGGGGGGGGGGGGGGGTGTTTTGGCAACTAAAAAAAGCACAAAACTAGATTATTTTATCAAAAAAGGTGTTGCTTGCCTCCACCTGCCTACCATCAGTGCTTTAATTGTGTCTTGACTCAAACAACTAGAAGTCAAGTCTGAATTATCTTTGGCAAATCAATGTTGTGTCTTGATCATTGGAAGACTTACTGATAATGACTTTTTTTGGATCTAAAGTTATTGAAATAATTTCATTCAGCTTATAATCAATGTTGTGTCTTGATCATTGGATTTTGTAGGATCTAAAGTTATTGAAATAATGAAATTCTAGCTTTTCATCTTGCATATCCAGTCTCAAATTTCGTCTGAGTGACTTCTGGACAGATCTGCTATCTGAACTATGTTATTTGAGGTGGAATATAAACTTACTTCTAGTGGTACTCTACAGCTCTACACTGGCACACTACCACTGTCTGAACATGAAGAACCACTTTAGAGTGCTGGTCCAGTTTACCCTACAGCCCAAGGACATGGATCCTCTTCCAAGGAAGGTTAACAAAAGCCAAGCCTTGGTGCTAGCTATCCACTGCTAGTGCCTATGAGCCTTCTAAGCTGTGAAGATGAAACTAGCCACCTGTATCAGGCCTGCTCAAGAACCGCCTCTCTGCCATCTGGTAAATGTCCTTCCAAACTTTAATCAAACAGGCAGGGCCAGGACCCCATCCTGCCCACTACATATGCTTCCGTTCACTAAGCTACAAGCCATCGCTACTATATATGCTTGCGCTGACCACAAGCCATCCCTATCCATGACCTGCCATTCTATAGGACTGGCTGTCTATCAATCTCTTTCTGACATCTTAGGGGTCTTTGCTCCGCTTTGCATGAGCTCAGAAGGTTGCACATAGAAGAGCAACAAGGTGAAAATCCATCACAGAGAAAGCCTAGAGATGACATTCCTAAAGACCCTCCTGCAGGAGAAGCCTCCAGTTTTGTCCACCTAACTTGAAACCTTGAACCACCATCTTGCCCAAAAGGGCCTAAGTCTAATACTTTGGGCCTAAAATCCTCTAAGCCTTCCTCTGTTCTATCCCAGATGATAGTCCATCAGGCCAGCTTAGCACAGGAGTCCCTCCAAATTGGACCACATGAAATTCCAAACCAAGTCCAGTAACTAGGATGTGCAAGTTGCGAGGAAGCACCGACAGGAGGCTATATACCAAGCCATTGCCAGCAAGAAAGAGCTCTCCCCAAGAGTGAGAGGTGGTCCATACTCCCCTACATCAACCTCCACCAAATATAACACAATAACCAGTACAAACTACTAGGTCACTGTGATATCCAGCCTGACCCGAAACCCAAGGTATCTATCTACTCTCTGCTCACCCATCCAATACCTGAGTGATCTCCCAAATCTGTACCAGCATCAATGTCAGTAAGAAACCAATTGATTTGCACCCCTTGATTTTCACGCTAGCATGACCTGCAACATCATGATGTCATTCTCAACATGAAGTGCTGTTCATCTGCACACAGCCTCAGTCCTCACTTGGTGGACATACCTAAAGAAAAATACCTCCAAGTATTGTTTGGACTCCGTTTACTCGATAGGGATTTTAATCTAGGTTCTTGTAAGCAGTCCAAAAAAAAGTGATAAGTCTCAACCTGGGTAATCTCCACATGATCTCCTGGAAAGCGTTCACCAGTCTGTTGTTGATAATCTCCTAGTAAGCCTGAAAAATGGCCAGGTGCTGTCTAGACCATCTTGACCATGGCATTTGCTGCCATAGAGTTGTGAGTGCCTTTATGATCTCCTCCTCAGAGAAAAAGCTAACCTCATGCTGTTTGTCAGCACCCTCCTAGTGCTCTGCCAGACAGTCTGTCCTCTATACATCCTGGGGGGTCTAGTCATTGAACTTAACAAGATGCTGTTGTAGTTGGTGGCCAACTGGCCTGTATCCTTTGCCATTTCAACATGAACTAATAAAGTGGGTACATGTCATCCAAGAAGCATAGATTACAGTCTAAGCTAGTAGTCACATTGTAGAACAACTTTCTGTAAAGCTTTATAGTTAACTAGATTCACTTGAATATCAATTATTCTTGTGCAAAAGGAAAATGGAAGAGACAAAGAGCTGCACGTAAACATTCCATAACTTTTCTTTTTCCATGAAAGAAAGTCTGTTTAAAACTCCGCAATGATAGTCACCCCTAAGGTGAAAATTGATATAAGCATTTCAGACCTGTTGTGCTGTCTATTGCTTCTTGCCAATCGGAAGGAAGAGGAGGCAGTGTCGGGGGAGGAGGTGGGGGAGGAACAGAAACCTTCAATGTTGGTCTTTCCCATTGACTTTGTCCTGTGCTTTCATTATAGAAATAAGAAGAACCTGTTTCTGAATCTCTTGCCTCCATCTGAAATGCAAAATTATAGCTCGATTTCAATTGTTTGTTCATTGCTATCTCAACAAATTTATCGATTTTGTTCTGCTTACAGGCACACTTAGATAATATTCATTATTAATGACACTTTCAAGATATTGATCCAAAAACGTGTGTCATCATTATTAAGAAACAGACCACACACAGATGTAAAGACTTGTGTTCAATCCTTTCTTCCCGTACCTACTTTGCAGTATTAGAATAAGGGTCACAAACGGCAAGGCATAGCATATGCAAAATGAACATGCCCCATACTCCCACCATAGTAACAAAATAATAGACAGAAATCTATACCACTGCAAAATGAAGGCTTTTTCCCTTAAAAGCAAAAATCTTGTGCCTGCCCACTCATCTTTAACTAAGGCCTAGCCATCTTGATCTTCCTCCCCGGACAGGTCAAATCATTGTAATTTCTTGTAGCAAGTTGCTCAGAAACCCCTGATCTTCTAGCAAGTGCAGCCAGCAAGTTGTCAAGTAAGCCTCCACTCTTGTGATTTCCATGGCTGCCAATGACAATCATCATAACTAGATACTCCTTTAGAGAAGAGTCCTATCCAAATCTATATACTGGGAAAGCCTGTCCTCCAATTGTCTAGAGCCCCCTGAAGAATGGACTTCATCATCAGCTAACCTTTTCTGAGTTCTCGTAATCTGTCATAAGTCTACTGTACAGTATCTGATTTTCGGAGTGCAGATGTCACAGAAAATCTGATGAACTACAATGCATCTAATGTGTTTAACTCCCTCATTATAGTCACCTTACCCAGCCAGTAGGTAGTTCTGAGGTACTAATCTCCTTAGAAGCGCCCATTTCTGCCAATTTCATCTGTGAAAACCGGATAACAAGTTAGCAACAGGCAAGACAACCAAAAACTGCAGAATGTATACTACCATTGTTTGTCCAGCACTTCAATTAGAAAGAATCATTACACTACACAAAGCCCTAGAATGCAACGATTCAGAATCAACAGTATTACAAACACTAGGGCAAGGAAAAGAGGGAGAGAATGACATAGGGCATAATGTGACAGTCACCAGCCTATATTTTAAATTTAAACATCATTGCTGATACACAGGGACAGTGTCACACAAAAATATTTTCATTTAGAGATCCTTTGCAATATATTTGCTGATCATCTCCTTGGGCAATGAGTCTTCTTAATTGTGCTTGTTTTGTAAACTTCGTTGGTGAGCTTTTAGAAGTGAGATTCCATGAGAATGTATAGCTAGGTGAACTTTGCCAAAAATCATATTGGAATAGTCTATGGAAGTTCATCCTTCTAGCAAAAATGAGTTGAAGTTACCACTAGCAAAATATTACTTTAAGCATTTTGATCCGACAAAAACACATATAATAAACTATTTTTGTCTCAGAAACTAAGCTCAAAAGGATTTATAACCTTCAGTACAATTGAAAACATCACCTAGTTTGGCTAACCATTAGGTCCTTGAAAACAAGTTAGATCTCGTGACAATTTCTTAGGTAGGTTACGCCAAAAGAATTTAGTCCAGTTAGATTGGGCACTCTACACAAAAACTTGACGATAGAAAATAAAGTGAAAACATCAGGTCAGCTGTTAAAGAGCTAAATGAAGATCTGTCAACTTATTAATATCTCATGGGATAGCTTGGATCCTACAAGGCTCGAAAAGTGGAGCCAATGTCCAAGCTATCTAGTAGCTAGAAAAAGCACTAAAAAAGAAATGGAGAAGCTGTAATTTGGAGTTCCCTGTTCCGCAGCTCCCAAGAGAGAGATATGTCTCGATGTGACTTCTTGTAATGGGTAAATCATGCAACAGTGTGCAGCAGAAGAAGGAAACAAGAGGACTCAATGAAACAAAGGAATAAAACTGACAGAAATCTGGATCATACAAGGTTGGTCTCAGTCTCAGTCAGACCTACAAGGAGACAAACAAAGGAATAAAACTGACAGAAATCTGGATGATACAAGGTTGGTCCAGTCAGACCTACAAGCAGCACGGAGCATTAGTGAGGTGCCAAATGGAGGCAGGTGGTGAAGATGATGATGATGAGGGTTGGGACAGAAAATGAGAGTAATTGAATGGATGACAATGGAGTGAAACTGGGCAAAACCATAAATAGGCATAAATGCTGAAACTGGCCGACCTGCATTGGATGCAGGTTGGACCAGCAAAATAATGCAATAAATGCTAGCTACAATGCATTAAGTGCTGCCCATGTGCCCCCCACAAAAGCTGCCCTGCCCATGGCAATAAATGCCGGCTTGAAAACAAGAGAAATTGGCTACTAGGTGACAAATGCAAAGAAGGATTTCCACCTAGAATGTCTGGGACAAATGAACTTATGGACAAATACACTATCACAGCTCCTAATGTCCTCATCTAACACAAATTGAGGCTCACAAGCAAGAGATGACCATACATGACACACACGACTCCTACCACCGCTTAAGGATCTAGAAGAAGGCCAAAGCAGATGGAATTGGTCCAAAGAAGGCAAGAAGAGTGTCATTACCATTGAAGTTTGCCAATGAAGAAGGCAGCCAAAGACTAAGACTCCCTCTCCAAATGAAAGCCTATGTCATGAAAACGAGAAATTCCGATGTTTTACTTAGCATTTGATTAAGTGTTATATCAAATGTGCAAATGTGAGATGCACGTGAAATCTATTTCACAATGACAAGCCAAGGACCCTGACAAGTAAGTGGGTGTTAGATACAAAAGTTGTAATGAATTATCCTTTGACATGTACTAGGTCGTACTTGGTATCAGATTTTGGCCTAGAAGATTTTATTAGTCATTAATGTCAATGGTGACATTAACAACTAGGCATTAATCAATTAATTAATGCTAGTTCAAGGGCTAATAAATGCTTGGGAATACTTGGCATGACAAATTGGCCTAGCCAATTTAATTTTTGGTTGGTATAGTTAATCTTTTGAGCAAGAATTCATAAATAAACTATTTTTCATAATTAATATTCCGAAAATTAATTTAATTGGGTTGGAAAATGCATTTAGAAGGTTATGCCTTGGCAAAACTTGCCCATCCAAGTGAGGGAAAGGCTATTAGAAGCTGTTGGAGCCTCATTCCAGCATGGTGGAGGTTCGGAGAGGAAGAGAGAGCGCTGTTGCAATTTTCCAGCCATTGGTTATCAACACATCCATTGAAGGCTATCAAAGAGCTACCCTCAACTGATCAAGTAGTAACATTTGCATTTTCAGTTTATGTGAATTTTATGCTTGCTATAATTCGTGTATAATCAGGTCATTACCACACTATCCAAGAAGGAAGACCAGTTCATGGTTGCATTGCCAAAATACCATTGACTCTCTTGAATTAGTGGGCCCAAGGCACCTAATTGGGAGTCAAAAGCATTGCTCTAGTGCTGAAATTGTAATTAGCTGAGCATTACAACAAGGATGTCTTCAGATAGCAAGATAGGATCAAGCAAGGATAATGCCTCTCGATTTGAAAATTCACAAAGTGTTGGGGGAAATGCAATGCTCAATCTTGGACAAGGCACTCAACATGGGAAGCAAGTTGAGAATGAGGAAATTGGACAAGACGTGGATCTGTCTAGGTCTCTTGAAGCTAATGACCAGTAAGAGGGAGAGGATTTTGATGACCAATTTAGAGATCAGCTGAGAATAGAATCTAAAATGTATGTGCAATCAGCAAAAGATCCTCAATTTGTGCACTTCCTCACCCCTTAAAAGAGGATAGCAAAGGCAAGAAGAGGATATCATCTTCAAGAGCTTTGGGACAACAAGATGTATCGAAGGAAGACCCAAAACATAAGATGATGTTCCAAATGTGGATTGTGAGGATAAGCAAATGATGCCAAGGAGGCAATTGATGCATATGCAAGGCCAATGTGGAAGTGCCAATCCAATGCTTTTTGGATAGCAAGGCATGCATACTAATGTAGGTTACCCAAGATACTTTGATAGCAATTCAGTTTTCCAAGCAATGGCTAATAACAATTCAGCCATGGGGATGCAAGGATTAAATGTATTTGGTATTAAGCCACCTATGCTTGGTATGCAAGGCCCAATGTATCTAGGTATGGCAAGTGGAATGCAAAACCCCATGTATAGCTATGAAGGCATGATGCTAGGGCACAAAGTTGCAAGTTTGGCAATGCATATATGTAGCCCATTGTGTTTGGGACTCATAACATTGATGTTGTCATGCAAATGCTCCGTATTGTGCTTGTCATGAGGGAAATGCAACCAATGTACCATTTTTGGCAACAATATGAAAGTTCTAAAGGATCTGTATGATCCAAAGGGACAAAGGCCTAGAAGTCAGTATAACTTTTAAGGCAAATAAAGTTAGAGGTAAAGTTTCAATGTGTCTCTTGGTGAAGTTTCAGTATTGTTTTTGTTAGTGAACATGTGTCTTGTATGGTCGTCTCCTGAGTGTAAGCCTCAATTTGAATCAAGAGAGGACATTAGGAGCTCTAACATTGTCTTTGTCTATCATCCTATGTGCTTTCAGTACTTTAGATGGAGGGCACATTAGTGCATTTCTTTTAAGTTTTTAGGCACTTTAGGCTGTCTTGGTCGCCCATATTTTGGGCATGGCCAAGTTATTACTAGTTATGGCCCCAGTTCACCTATCCATGGGCAGCTTGCCCCTCTCTCTCATTATCCATCATTGATCCTTGGTGATCATTCAACCCTCATTCTCTCATCCTCCTGCTATCATTTGGTGCCCACACTAATGCATTGAGATGCATGTTAGGGCTAACTATTGCAGCCTTGTACCTCTCAGCCATTGGTGTCATTTGTTCCTTCGCTCACCTACATTTTCTTTCTGTCTCCTCTGGGTGTTCACTTTCCTTTCCACTGCACTCTCACAACGTATCAAAGCCATGTGTGGGAGCCAGAGATCTTCGAAGAGCCGCACTCTGTTCGAGGTACCAGCCATTCACACGTCATCTTGGGGGAGTCCAGATCTGCCTTTCCAACCATGATCAGCTGTTTATCATCCGCAGCGGCTGGATACCCTGCGTTTACTGCAGAGTGGAGTCTCTCTCTGCTGGGGGACTATTTCTGCTGGATAGGTCCTTGTTTCAGCACAGTCAGCCCTTTGTACACCTGCCTTTTGGTGTGTAGGACTTCCTCCTTTTCTGCTGGACAGGTCCTTATTTCAGCATGGTCAGCCCTTTGTACACCTGCCTTTTGGTGTGTAGGACTTCCTCCTTTTCTGGGCAGCATTATATAGGCTGGGTGACCTGATTTTTAGGTGCAGATCTTCATAACATCTGCATTTTCTTATAATGTGTCACCTACAGGTTCCTGCCCTCTCAGGCGGCTGTTTCCTCTGCACTATACCTGTATTTTGTGCAAGATATTATGGATCAGACCTATTACTATTTGTGTTTTGCCCCAGGGCTGTTTCCTCTCTGCATGGGAGCTGCCATACAGGCTGGATGACCTGTTTCCAAGTGGACAGAACTCATTTTTTGCTGCATTTTATGCGGGGATGGTTCTTTTTGACCAAGGCAACCTTCTCCATGTGCTGGGTGGCCTGAGACAAGTGTTCCTTCCGTCTCTCCTTGGCTGGACATCTGCGTTTATTGCAGATTACTACTTCCATGGGTACTCTAATTATTCCCGTACCTTCCAACAGGCTGTATCATCCTCTGTATATCTGTGTTTAGCAGCCAGCCCTTTCTACAAGTGTTATTCCCATCTCTTCTTGGCTGGACATCTGCGTTTATTGCAGATTACTACTTCTGTGGGTACTCTAATCATTCCCATACCTTCCAATAGGCTGTATCACCCTCTATATATCTGCATTTAGCAGCCAGCCCTTTCTGGCCAGCATTGTGTGTTCCTTTCAATATTGGATACTCCCCATCCACCTTGCCTATGTTAGTCTTCTTCTGTACCACAGCCTGACACACCCCAATTACTCCAAGGACACCTCTTATTGGTTGCTTTTCACCACAGTGGCAACATCTTCTTTGTTGTCTTCCAAGTACTTTCTGAAGGATATCTATGGCTGACGTGTATGCTTTGGGGGATCATGGGATCATGTGGTTCAAGTCGATTCAGACCCCGACCACCATCCTATCACTCTTTCCCTCTATTTTCTTTTGGGGCTTCTAGTCCCCAATTGGCATTGATGGTATCTCCTATAAAAGTGCATGCCCTAGCCAAGGTGAAGGAGGAGGAGTTAAGGATGCTTTCTAATGCACCTTCTACTGCTACAGAGTCTATGTCTTTTGTTGTAGACCGTTACTACTGTTTTTACACTTGCAATTATGACTCTTCTTGGGCTGATAGAGCATTTAGCTCTACTGAAAATGCTAGCAATTGGTTATTTTATAGTGGTCCTTCTAAGTACATTACATCCCGCAAGGATTTATTTTCGTCTGTTATTGCAGCTCATGTTGACAAGCCTATGCAATGTGCCAAAAATATATTAAAAATATATCTTACCCTATTAGAGGTGTTGGGAAGATTATCTTAAAAGCCATTGATGGCTCTACTCTCCGTTTACAAGATGCATTATATGTGCCAGGGAAAAAGAAGAATTTGTTGTCCATTTTTTCTTTAGAAAAGTATGGTATGAAAGTTACATTTGATGATGACAAATACATAGTCAAGGATAAATAATTCTTGACTTTGGTTTCGACTAGCACATTATGCCATGGACTCTATGAGTTAGATACTTATTTGATTGATCAGTCAATCTATTTAGCATCTACTCTTACTCCTACTATGTCACATGCAGAGTTATAGCATGCTCGCATGGGGTATGTCAACTATGGCAATTTAATGCTTATGCAACATACTCAAATGCTAGATGGCTTACCTCTTTTGGAGAGATCTCCTGAGCATATTTGTGAGGGATGCATTTTGGAAAAAATGCATCGATTCTCATTTCCTCATGATGTTGCTTTTAAGGCAACAGCCAGATTATAGATTGTGCATTCGGATATATGTGGACATATGCAAACAAATTCATTGGGTGGATGTTATTATTTCGTCACTTTCATTGACGACTTTACTCGTTTTTGTTGGGTCTACTCATTGGTGAAAAAGTTAGACGTGTATGATGCATTTTTGGCTTTTGTTGCACTTGCTGAAAATCAATCTGGTTGCAGGATTAAGACTCTCCGTTCAGACCAAGGGCGGAAATAATGTCTTCCTTGCTAAATAATTTTTTACAACAAAAAGGCATTGTCCATCAATATACTACTGCATATACTTCACAACAAAATGAGGTTGCAAAAAGGAAGAATCGGTCACTCATGGAGATGGCTAGATGTATGCTGAAAGCTAAGAGTTTACCACATGGCTTTTGGATGGAAACAATTATGTGTGCTTGTCATATTTTCAGCAGGTGCCCTACCAAGGTATTGAAACTTGTTATACCTTTTGGGGCTTGGAACAACCGGAAGCCTTCAATTGGCCACTTTCGTACTTTTGGATGTCTTGCGTATGCTCATATTCCCGAAGTACTAAGAAAGAAGTTGGACAACAAGGCTGTCAAATGCATTTTTGTAGGGTACAACAATGAGAGCAAAGGATATAGACTGTATGATCCTGTTTTCAAGAAAGTCTTTGTCAATAGGGATGTGATTTTTTATGAAAATTTAGAATTATCCCTTGCTAGTTTTGATACATATTACGCTGCAAATGATGTGTTTGAAAGGCTACTGCCCATTTATTTTGGTGATACAACTGGAGTTTCAGTAAATAAACACAATGTTCAGCCAGTTGCTCCGAAGTACTAAGAAAGAAGTTGGACAACAAGGCTGTCAAATGCATTTTTGTAGGGTACAACAATGAGAGCAAAGGATATAGACTGTATGATCCTGTTTTCAAGAAAGTCTTTGTCAATAGGGATGTGATTTTTTATGAAAATTTAGAATTATCCCTTGCTAGTTTTGATACATATTACGCTGCAAATGATGTGTTTGAAAGGCTACTGCCCATTTATTTTGGTGATACAACTGGAGTTTCAGTAAATAAACACAATGTTCAGCCAGTTGCTCCATTGAGCAATGCAAAAATTCAGCCTATGGCTGATCTGAATATTCAGCAAGATGCTTAATTCGAGGTTCAACAAGAGCTTGTACATAATCAAGAAGCTAGGTAGATGCTTAGATGGTACTTGCAGACTATGAAAGATGGCATTTGGATGCTCCTATTGCTGGTTGTACTAGAAGACAAGCCCATCTGCATGATCATGCTAATATGATGGAGTTTGTTATGGCAGCACACACACTTGATGTGAGGAGCTTAATTGTTTTGAGGATGCACAACAGAGTGTGCATTGGACGGCAGCAATGCAAGCTGAATTTGACTCTATCATAAAGAATCAAACATGGGATCTAGTGACATTGCTTGTTGGAAAGAAAGCCATTGGCACAAAATGGGTCTATAAGCAAAAAAGAAAAGCAGATGGATCCATTGATAAGTATAAATCCAGGCTTGTACCAAAAGGCTACACACAAAAGAAGGGCATTGATTATAAGGAGACATTTGCTCCTGCATCCCGTATGACGGTGTATGGTTGCTTTGGCTACCCATCATGGTTGGACTATGCACCAGCTTGATATTAAAACTGCATTTTTACATGGGGAACTTCAAGAAGAAGTGGATGTACAACAGCCCATCGGTTTTGCACTTGAGGGATCCGAACACTTGGTATGCGAGCTGAAAAAGGCTTTGTATGGTTTAAAGCAAGCTCCATGAGCTTGGTATGCAAAAATTGATGCATTTTTACTCAACCAAGGGTCCATTAACAGCCCATCAGAGTCTACTCTTTACGTATGCAAAGAGGGGGGGAACCTTGCTAGTCATATGTCTTTATGTAGATGATCATCTGCTTGCAAGGACACATGCTGATCAGATTTCAGCATTCAAGAAAAATTTTAGCAAACTCTTGAAATGTCAAATTTAGGGCCTTGGCATTACTATTTGGGCATTCAATTCATTCATGATCCTAGAGGCATTGGATTGTCTCAGTCCAGATATGTTGGTAAACTCCTTTAGAGATTTGGCTTCCAGGATTACAAGCCAGTTAGCACACCGATGGAGACTAGACTCAAGCCGTCTTTGCATGATGGCAGTGATTTGTTTGACGCCCATACATATGCTCCACCAGTTGGATGTCTCATTTATTTATGCAACACAAGGCCAGATATTCAGTTTGAAGATTCAGCCCTGAGTAGACAATGCACAGTCCACGCATATCACATTGGCAAGTTGTGAAGCATGTTTTTCGTTACTTGCAAAGTACTAGGACTCTTGGACTGCTTTATCCCAAGGGGGGACCACTACAACTACATGCTTACAGTTATTCAAATTGGGCTGCTGATTTTAATTCACATCACTCTATGAGTGGAAACTATTTCTTTCTTGGCTCATTTTGCATCTCTTGGCTTAGCAAGAAACAATTCACTGTTGCCACATCATCTTGTGAAGCTGAATACAAGGTAGCTTTCACTACCACAATTGAACATATATGGCTAAGACGTTTGTTGGCAGCTCTTGATGTATCTATCCAAGGATCCTACTCCTTTGTTTACTCACAGTCAAAGTGCCATTGCAGTGGCACAAAACCTAGTGTTTCATGCACGCACGAAACACATAGAGATCCACTATCACTTTGTCAGAGAAAGGCTACAAGTAGGAGATATCAGCCTTGTCTACTTTCCTACCACCAGCAATGTGGCAAATGTCTTCACCAAAGCTCTTCCTCACAAAAAATTTAAAGCATTTCGCAATGCTTTGAATTTGACTCATGCCTACGCTCACAGAGGAGTGTTGGTGATCTGCAGTAGGACACTGGGGCACTTTTTACTCTCCTTATGAGAGGTTTTTCCCCCCAGTTACATTATCTTCTATTTTATGTGCTTATGTTACACAGTTCAGTCACTTATCGTGTTTTACACCTTTCGGGTGTGAACGCACATTAACAACCCTGAGGTTTAAGGGTTGTACTTTGTACTTTCATTACAGTCTTGGTAATTGCATTGGGAGTCGTGTTGTCTTCACTCTCTCTCATTCTCTACTGTCAATAGTGTACTCTCAGTTGAGAACTTCGATCCTCACCTCTCACAAATTGAGAGATTTGAGAATAAAGATTGGATAGCTGTGGAAAAATGTGAGATTTGATACTCACATTTGATAATGAACAGTGGATAGTTGTGATTGATGTGGAATGCTCAGCTCTTGTACACAAGACTACATCAAAGAAACTTCATGTAGAATGAAAGGAAGAAAGCTTCTTTTACAAGAAAAGTAGATTTAAGTGCAAAGAGGGAGATTCAGGTAGCACAAGACAAGTGTCTAGCCACATGTCACAAAACTGGGATAAGAGAAGTGACGTTTGGAAGCTTTAATGACAAAAGTTCTAACCTTTATCTCATCTTCAAGGCTTTCTTTCTCTGGCTGAAAACCATAAATTATAGAGACAATCATACTTAGTAAATATTATCACGACACAAACAAACTATTTATAGAATATCATGCTTACATTGGGCTTTGCATTTTTCCACCATTTAAGGCTCCTAACATTTAAGAACGCCCAATATAGGAATCACACGAAAGATCTTCTCAAACACAACACAAAGATGATATCAAAATCTTGATTTGAGATTTCTATGCAAAGATTTTTGTATCCTAAACTATCATCCTACATATGAACATTGCACAAACTTTTATGATCATGCCATTTGGCTGACTATAATTGCTTATTCTGCCATATCGAACGGTCATTGTCATTGAGGTCCTATTTAATACATTTTTCTCTTCTTGGGAGGAATTAAGAAAAGATATGCTTCCTTGAGAGCAGCCTACCTGAAAGAGCCTATTCCTTATGATTTTGTTTATTTCATGTTTTTGGAAACTGATATCATATTTTGACTTTAGTGATGATAATTGTTGAGGAGTCTTTCATAGAAGTTTCTTTTCTCTCTTTCTTTTCAGAGCAATCATTCTATAACAAACTTTTCTACACAATGATAGGCTATTGCTCTAGCAGGTGCCCTTTTTAGACTTGAAAGATATTGTTTTCAGTGTATATCACAAGATAGTTTTGGCTCATTTCTGACAGCATCGTCATACTCAATGCCAACTACAGAAGTCTTTCTTTAAAGTCCAGGCAATGGAGACATCATAAATCCTGAGTTGTAGCAGTGCAAAAAGGTTACCCATGGATGGCTCTTCAAAAGGTCTTCTAATGCTCATTGCAGTCTTAGTTTCTGCATGCTTCATGCACATTCCTGCAGAAGAAAGAAATGTGTCTACATGTCTATTGAAATTAGGACCTGAGAGCAGAAAGATAAAACATCCAGTTCTATGGGGTAGAGTTAAGGTTGCATCTAAAAGCAAGGGGTGCCATGTCCCTCGTAACTTTCCACACAATCTTCCCCTCAGCTCAGTGTCGTTCAGTTGACAGTAAAGTACATAGTTAGATAACAAAGATGAACCTATAAAGAAACGTGATTTGGAGGTTGTGTATCCTTTATGTCCATTATCATGAGGTTGATTTCATCATCATTCTATAAGCTTGCTGCTCCTATAACTCAGTTCTATTAATCTGGCTGTCTAGCGTTCATTTGATTTCGATGACTAATTGTCAAGGAACCTGTCCATCTTGAGAGTCAAACAAGAAGTTCCTGAACTCAATCTTTTTGATGAGTCACGCAGTATGGCACTTCCGAAGCCCACTTACTGCTTTTCAAGGTATTGATTCCTAGTAGCATAGGTCGTGTAGAAAAAGAGCTTCCAATTATTTAGGTGTATGTTATACACACATATAGACAATGAGGCATAAATGCAAAAGCAGTGCTGGGTGGTCCAAGATATGTACATAACATATTAATGTATGCATTTACACACCCACACACACACACACATGCATGCACACACATGCTAAACTCCAAAGTGGAGCACACAAGATGAAAGCTTGCAATAACAAGACAATCTAGAATTGGGTTGGATAAGGCTTTTCAAGTGCTAACAGGTGAACAAGTGGACATCTGCAAGCCCTCTCCTGCTTTGAGCTATTTGTTTGAGTATCAGAACATCTTGACTACATAAAATAGAGAGAGTACATAGTATAAGAACATACTGAGATTCAGCACTGTAAAAAGTACCTCATGTGTCCGCAAGTGATTTTCATCTTTGAGTATTCCACGAGCCTTAAGCCGCTGCTTTAGTAGTTCTGGGAGGTCCTGTTTTGCCTGAGGTACTGACTTCTTCTCCACATGACCAGGTATGCTTTCATTGGAGGATTGCAAGGTCAAGGTCATAACTGGTCTGTCCGCATCATGATGATCATCTCCCCCATTCACAGAAACACTTCCTTCCATTTTTGACAAAGCAACATTAAACATGGAATGGCGTGCAATGTCATATGCTCCTCCACCAGGCACACCATAACCATTTCCAATCTCAGAATTCCCTGAGAAAGCACCGAATCTATATGAGCAAATCTTCATGAATGCTTGATAAACTAAAATTGAGTTCCAAAGTTAAGGCCATGACAAAAAGAGTCATCAAAACTCTTGTTAGATGTCTTAAGTTCTAATGTAGATACTTTTTGCCTAGTGATCAGCTGGAAAGGGAGGGGGGAGCCTGCTAAGAACTGGCTTAAATTTTTTAGATTCATTGTCTATGATGGAAATTAATTTACTTTTGCAAGGTCCAAAAGCGTACGAACTGGCTTAAATTTTTTAGATTCATCATCTATGATGGAAATTAATTTACTTTTGGCCTTGCAAGTCCCTTAGATTCATAAGAGCACCCATGCAAACAAGAATAATTCTCCATAATTACTTGTTTCTCCATGTCTTCAATGTGACCCCATCCTCATGGGAAGACAATCCATCTATGGTGTTAGATCAGATGCACAGCTCACTAGACACGAAGTGGAGTAGCAAGTGAGTCAAAGTAGACACAAAGAGAAGCATGCAACAGTACCTTCACACTAATGAATCACAAGAATGAAAGTACAAGGTATAACCCTTAGGTCATATAGACCTACACAGTTACATGTGTTCACACAAGGAAAAAACCCTCCTATGCAAGAGGGTAAAAACTGCATGTGGATGGGGTGTGTTCATACTAGAACAATCAGTGAAAAGTACAATGTATATTTAATAAAACCCCCTTGGAGTGACTAATGTGAATGAAACAAGGTTGTTGAAGATCAATCCCCAGATAGACATAAGCCTAAGGCTTTGTGAATAGCTTCAAATTTTCTCTGGATAGAGCCTTAGTGAATATGATTGCTATGTTGTCCTATGGAGGCACATAGTGTTGAGCAAAAAATGCATTACAAACTGATTAGCTCTTTTAAACAGCCCCAAAATTTTCATTTAAAAAAGAAACGCATTTCTAGAGAGTTTTTGTGTTCCATAAGAAAACCCTAATTTGGGGGATCCTTCTGTATCTATAAATAGACAGGCAGCCCACTATTAATCCCACCCCTATTTTTACAAGTCATCGCTCTTCTACAAAATTTCAGCCACAACCCACATCATTTAGTGGCTATCCAGCCCTCACTACTACTGCCACACCTTCCTCAACTAGTGGCTACCTTGCTGCTGCACCTCGTTCCTGCATTTATTGCTATAGCAGGCTGCCCGATGAAGATATGCTAGGGTTTGCATTCAGAAAACACAAAATGTACGAACATGACTGAGACACAATAACTCAGATAGTAACACAATAAATGCAAAACACAAAAACACAAGCACAAATAAAGAAGAAAGAGAACTATGAAGAGAATAAATCAATGTTGTAAATGAATGAGGGAATGTACAAAATGCTCAAAGAGAGAGCTGTCCAACATAGTTTTTTCATACGCAAATCAAGCATCAAATGCAAGCATCTATGAAAGTATAATTTGAATATGATTCAAATCCTGGACCTAAATCCTGCTTGAGCCTAGTTTTTTAACATATTTTAACAAATTATGAGAAAAGTACTAAACTTACAAGCATCTGCAAAACAACTTTGAGATAAATCATAATACATACCATGTGCTAGTTTCAAAATACAAAGATATGTCCAAATTCCAAAGAACGGAAGCGCAGTGCGCATAGTGCACAAAATTCAAATTAAAGTATTGTGATAGTGGACATAGAGGCATGCCAACTAGCATTCATTTTTCTTCTCTTGCAATTGGCCGAGGAAAGATACATGATTCTTACTTGTGCATGTCGAACTCATCAAATAATATACCCTACATATCCATATCATATTTTGTATACCTTTCTATCATAGTCATCCAACCTTCATGCACCTCTTTGTCACTATCGAGATTCTTTGCTCCCTAAATAGAATGCAATACAAAGACTGCAACATGTAAAGATGAATGTATCATATCCCATCTGTCCACACAAAGCTCTTTAATCTCTTGCAATCTAGCATCTCTCACTCCTATCAAGGTATCCATTTTCTCTACCATTTGATCTATCATCTCATATAGAAGCCCTATACTAGCCCCTTCTCTATTTGCAAGAAGAAGGATTTTAAGAATGAGTGCACAAATCTTTACAATGATCTTAGCATCATTCCAAAAGCTTTCTCCCAAAACAATTTCAACCACTTCCATTCCCTTCGTTGTTTGTGAAGCTTTCTTTCTTGCCCAAGCTGCACGAATAACAATACGACGCTGGCCATTGTAGGATCTCTCATCCAACAAATTCACCAACATAATAAACAAGTAAGCAAAGTGTGTATTAGAAGGCTTCAATAATTCTTTCTTGTTGAATTGGTGATACAATATCAATATTGTATGCTTGTGTATAACAAATGCGATAACCTTGTTTACTTAACCCAATACAAAGGCAATCCATGAAAGCTTCCCAATATCTTCTAAAAGAAGATCCAAGCAATGGCACGTACATCTAGTGAAAAAGATGTTAGGCCACTTCTCAATCAGATCACCAACCTTCACACAATTAGATGTATTATCTATAGATACCTACACCACATAATCTGGCCTAATATCAAGAATCACATCTCTTAAGATGCCTAAGATGAACTTCCTAGACTTGTATTCTCCACCTATATCAACAGTTTTTTTTTAACTAAACCGTAAGTGTCTACAACCATGACATTTATAATAGATCTGCGCCTTGCATAGGACCATCCATCACAAACAACGCTATATCTATATCTCTTCCACTTCTCCCTGATGTTAAGTAAGTCACAGTCAATGCATTTAACCTCATCCGTAAGGTTCTTTGTGAATAGGCTATGATATTAGGGTGGTTTATAGCTTTGGTCCACTTGCCCAACTACCTTCAGCATGCCAAGAAAATATGGCCTCTTCACTTTTCAAAATGGGATATCTTCTACATAAAAGAAGCAATGAACAGCCATGTCTGCCTCCTTTAGTGCTTGCATATCCCAGCATTTCAATTTATGCTCAGTTGTTAATTGCTGTAATTAAGTGCTTGATCAGGTTTTACCATCCTATCTGAAGAGGAAGGCTGGTTTCACTCACCATTAAATCCAATGGGATTGCAATCATATTTCAAGTTTCTTATACTTTCATTGAATAGCCCTAAATTGTGCTTCGAGAATCGATCTTTATTAGCCCAAAAATATATTGTAAGGATAAGCTAATGCAATCAGTGAGTCACTGAATTGCAATGGTAAGACCCTCATCCCATCTTCCATTTCAATTCTCTTTTTCCAATCGATCCTTCAACTTCATAAAAGGCTAAAAGCTTCATTTCTAAAAATGCACATCATCCCTGGTTTCTTAGATTAGTATGCGCTTGCCATGTGGAACATTTCCATTGAGGAAAAAGGTCAATGTTTATGAAAGCTAGATTGCCCAGTCTGCCCAATACTCGCATCTACATTGTCAATGCCACTAACATAATAAGCATCTCCCAAATCTGACACGCATGCATTAATGATTGCCATGGAGTCTTGTACTCCAACACCCTCTCTTTTAATCATGTGGATGGTCATACAAACGTGAATGTTAATAGAGAACAAATCGTGGAAGTGCTAAAAAAAGCATGATAAAAATAATATAATGCCTATAAAAACTATATTTGCTTAAATTGAACCAGATTAAACCACAAGAAGTACCCAAAATAACATTAGATGGCTTTTTTCTTTTTAAGAATGAAAGAAGGGATAAAAGCAAGGATAGATTTGTCATAGATTTAGAGGGACACAATGTAGTTTACCAAGCAACAACAATGAAAAGGGGACATGCCATGAACAACATGGTAAAACAACCCCATTGCAGTGTCGAATGCCCCATAAGATTTCCCCTATTCTGCTACCAATGCGGCCTCACAACTTAGTTGACTACCCCTGCAAGAATAGTAGAATCCCATCCCTATTAACAGTTTTTTCCCAAACTCAAGCCACTTGCAATGGGTCTAGTATTGAACATTTATTTTCCTAATGCCCTAACAGACCCCCTAATGCACCAATCATCATACCCTCCTTGAATATCTTTAGTAGATAGCACATTAGCACTTCTCATAAGTGATCCAAAACTTTTAAATGCCATCACAAGGCTCAATGTAGTATGCAATTTGCGACATGCATCCTTTTTATTTTGTGGAGCTGCATTGCACTTTTCCACACCAAGACCTATCAAACCTAAAATGTGTGCCCTTATACACAATGGGCCACCATCCCAAGTATGTCCACAATACTTGCATCTACATGTATTCTTTCCTCTTTCAATTGTTTTCACAATAGTAACATGGTCCCACTCAGCTTTCCACTTTCTTCCCGTTTCCAAAACCTAACATAAATTGAATGTAGGTGTGACACTGTTAGTGTCAAATGAAGACATTGGGCTGTAAAAGCTTGCTGCCTTTTGATTACAACAAAGCCCCAATTTCCAAATTAAAATTTTCAACCTTCAAGCTTCAGTTTAGACACACACACACACACAAAGGCTTCAGCTTTAACACTAAAAAGTGCAGGCTGATTACTCTGCACAGCGGCACACTGGAGTCTTTGAAAGCTGAAAGAGGGAGAGACAAAGAAAAATGTTTTGTCTTCAATGTTCAAACTTCATAGTTGACTTTAGCTTTCAGCCTTTATGCTGTGAAGAGTGACAGTGCAGTCTGAATACATTGCACTGCTCAAAGGCACAGAGAGAGAGAGAGAGAGAGAGAGAGAGAGAAAGAGAGAGAGCTTACCCGGTGGTTAGAAATTTTGGGGCAGTAGTGTTTCCACACAAACACTTGTCTTTCCCACAATTTGGGGACTTCGTGCACAGATTCTCAGCCATTTACAGGCTAGAAAGGCCATTTCCAGTCTGCACACATTGACAGACAAGCGAACAAGGAAAAGTGGCAAATAATCACTCGTTGTTTTTTCAAACATCACTTCTGAAATGTTGTTTTCATATGTTTGTTTTTCAAACGTTTGTAGACATCCGAAAATTTTTTAGACACGCCTGAGAACAACTATGGTTTTGCATGTGGAACACAAACACTCTCTACAACCGCTCCCTGTTTAATGACACTTGCTAATTTACATGTTTTATGGCTATGTTAAAGAGCTAATCAATATATAATGAATTTTTAGCTCAACACCCCCTCTAAAGCCCAAAACTGAAACCAAAAAGGGACTAGAAGAAAAGCTCAAGCCCAATTTTACCCAAGGCATCCCATCCAAAAGTAGCCAAGACATTGGACCAAGGGTGCATGTTGGCTGCCCACTAGCCTACCAAGGCTATAGAGGCAATGGTTATCTTACCAAGGGAGTCCAAATAATCACCCCAAAGAAACCAAGGCATCAAACAAAGGGTGCTTGTCAGCTGCCCAGTGGCCTACAAGGACCTGCAAATGTGGATAGAACCACATTGAGTTTTTTCTTTTTTTTTTGGAGAATAGATATGATGTGCAGCATTTCAAGTAACTTTGTCTCGTGGGGAGAATGAGAAGAGATGGGTATGAAGATATGCTAGGGTTTGCATTGAGGAAACACAAAAAGTATGTCCACAACTAAAACACACAGACTCAAACAATGACATGCAAAACTCAAAACTTAAAACACAAAACGTAAAAACACACACATAGACAGAGAAAGAAGAGAACTCTAAAGTGAATGAATCAATGTAGGAAATGAATATGAGAGTGTATAGAATACTCAAGCACAAAGTAGCGAGTGTCGAAGCATGGCGTCCACCAAAGACGAATCCCGAGTGCTATAACCACCAATCAGAGAGTGGAAAAGAGCAAAACGCTAGTCATTGAGGCAATAGATAGCCAAACGATAGTAGAAAAGATGTCCCATGACAAAGAGAGCAACAAATCTGCAAAACACAGCAACTAAAGGAGAAACAAGTGACCTATCAAGGCTTGCACTACAAAACACAGCCTCCCTGTCTGATGCAAAGTGAATGCCTAGATAGCAGGGCGGCCTCCCTGATCAGTAAACATAGCTGACTAGAGGGGCTGAATGGTGTTGCCCACGTTGGAGTGATGGGTGGCAACAATTGATAGGCCGCCTCAGAAGAATGATGACATGGCAATAATCTGGAAGGACTAGACAGCCACAAGAAGAAGGCTGATGGTTGAAATTTGCACATGAATGCAAGAAACCTACATAGAAGGAGGGGGGGCTGAATGGTGGGCATCCTATCTATTAGTAGATATGGAAGGATCCTCCCAATCAAGGTCTTGCATGTAAGACAAAAACTCTCTAGAACTGCTCCCCATTTAAAGAAACTTTTGGTAATTTACTAGTTTGGGATTGTTTTAAAGAGCTCATTAGTATGTAATGAGTTTTTAGCCAAACATTCCCCCTCAAGCCCAAAACTAGAATCAGAAAGGAACGAGAAGAAAAGTTCAAGCCCATTTTATCCTAAGGCGTCCCACCCAAAGCAACGAGGGCTACCCAATGGCCTAGCAAGACTACAAAGGCGATGGTTATCTTACCAATGGAGTCCAAGTGATCATCCCCAAAGAGGCCAAGGCAGCGGACAAAGGATGCTCATCAAGTGCCTAGTGGCCTTCCAAAATCTGCAAAGGCTAATGGAACCACATTGAGCTGTAGTTAAAACTAGCCTTCCTTCAGTGGATGGGTGGTAATTCCCGGATTACAACTTAATTAGAGCACTAAGCATTTATTGCAAAACCGAAAATACAAATTTACCTACTAATCTTTGGACTTTGGACACCCTGTTGAGCCAAAATTCACACCCCTTTCGGTATTTCTCTAGCTTTATTGAAGTAGAGGTTGATTTATAATGGGATTCTCCTAATCCCTTTCGCAATCCAAACTCCCCTTGTTGTCCAAAGTGACTAGAAGGTCTTCAATTTGATTTGCCCCTTGATTTGGGCAATCAATTGGCCTTCACTCACTTCAAGATGAGTGAAAATTCCCCAAATTTCATAGTTGGCTGGTCCTCCACTTGATTTCAGCTGAAAATCACCTTCAGCCAGGTTTGGCATCTTCAATGTCTAGCATGCTTCCTGAGGCAACTATTAAACCCTAATTTCTGCTGTAAATAAGGATTCAAAGTAAAGAAAACTTAAATTCCTCAACCTCCAAGGATCCAAATGCTGAGATCTTCGAAGCAAGGCTGTGAAATGGTTGGGAAATGAGAGAGAATGCTGAGGAGAGAGAAAACTCAAAGTTTTGTCGCAAAGAAATGACTGAAAATCAATCAAATGCAATTGCTACCTTATCCCAATAGAAATAAATGTTGTCGCCTACACTTGAAGACCCAAGCTCTACTGACGCCTTCAGCCTGGGGCTGCGGTCCAATTGCCTAGGATCTTGTGCAACTGTCGGCTGCTTCAAATCTGCAAACATATGCTGATAATGGCTAAGACTCAGCTCACAATGGCTACTCCAGCTCCTCACAATGTATTTTCAGCAAGAATGAATGATTCTCTCTCTCTCTCTCTCTCTCTCTCTCTCTCTCAACATCCGAGGTCCACATCTAGAGCTGTCCATCTTACTAAGAAGCAGAGGTACTAGCTCCCTCACAAGCATCAGGTAATACTCTGGACCCTTGCTCTACTGAACTTGACTGAGCTTGGTCTAAAGTTGGCTCTAACTGGAAAGCATCGAGGTAAAGTTGCAACAACTAAGGATGGTCTACCAAGTCATCCTCCTCCATCCTTTTGGAATCCATTGGTGAATAGTTCTGAAACTTCACCAAGCACTATCTAGATACTTTACCCCTGATTTTCCACTCTTTGTGCACCGAAATCTACTCTTGTCTCAATATTTCATTGTCGAGCTCTTCAACCTTAGGCTGAATTTCAGAAGATTCATGCTCTCGCACATCACCATGAAAAGGCCTAAGCAAGTTAAAATGAAAGGCATTGTGTATCCGCCAATGTGGAGGCAATTTCAGCCTATAACATGCATCACTAATCATTTCCAATACTTGGTGTCGCATACTTAGCTTTGGATACAATCTCTCTTTGCCCTTCATCATTTTCAACCGTGCCTTTTCGAAATGCAACAACACATAATCAGCCTTTTCAAAGTGCAAAGCATGCTTATGATGATCAGTTGTTATCTTTTGCTTATTACGTGATCTTTGAAGCACATAATTTTCTACTAAGTTCACGTTCTCCACATGGTGATCAACCTCAAAGATCTCATCTTTTGTATATAAAATAGAGGGTACTTTCTTATAACCCTCTACAACCTCAAAAGGAGCCTTATCAATGGAACTATGCACTGTGTTGTTATATGCAAACTCAACCAACAGCAAATATTGTTCCCACTGCGCTTTGTGGTTTGATACATAGCACTTCAAAAGATCTAAAACTGTGAAGTTAGCCTTCTCAAACTAGCCATCAGTTTGTGGATAAAAGGATGGAGAGAATTTTAGCATTATGCCCATATTCTCAAACAATCCTTTTCAAAACAAGCTTATCATCCATGGTCACGATCACTAATGATCGACTCTGGCATACCATGGTACTTAAACACATGCTACATAAAAAGATGTGCCATATGATTTGCCTTTATCTTTGTCCTCACTAGAATGAAGTGGACCTGCTTACTGAACAAGTATATGATAGTCCATATCCCATCATTTCTTGTAGCTATTTGTGTAAGCTCAAAGATAAAATCCGTAGCAATGTTCTACCAAGTCCTATCAGAAATAAGCAAGGGCTGCAATAAACCCAACATCTTTTGTCTATCATACTTGACTTTCTAGCATACTATGCATGTACTAACAAATTGCTCAACATTATGCCTCAAAGCTCGCCAATAAAAGAAGCGCTCAACTGCATGAACTGTGGCATCAATACCTCTATGACCCGCATGGGGAGCAGCATGACTCTTAATCATCACCTTGGCTGTTAACTACTTTGTAATATACAATCGTCTATGCAACATTAGAAAGCCCTCTCGAAGTACAAAGTGATCATGCCTATAGCCATTGCAAAGCTGATCATGTACATTTCCAAAGTCCGAATCAGTAGCATACTGATCCTTCATGGTATCCAACTCAATGTGATAAAGCATGCTAACAACCGATAGCTAAGGCTTACGAGACAGTGCATCAACCACTACATTCTTTTTGCTATCTATGTACACAATTTGAAAGTGAAACATAGACAAGAAGTTTGCCCACCACATATGCTTCTCAAATAACTTCGTCTGAGTCAAGAAGTAGCACAAAGTTTGATGGTCTGTCTGCACCATGAAATCAGTCCCTAAAGATAGTGTTTCCATGTGGAAAGTACATGAATCACAACCAAGAGCTCTTTCTCATAGATCTGCAAATTCCTCTCTACACCATGGAGAACACCGCTGTCATAAGCAATTACATGGTCATCCTGCATTACCCCAAAGTTGTTTCCATATAAATCACACTGCACAACAAATGACTTCTTAAGATCAAGCAATACAAGCACAAGATCCGAAGTCACTTTATTTTTTAATATATTAAATGCTGAAATTTTCAATGTTGTCCATCTGAATGGCACATTCTTCTTCTACAAAGCATACAATGGAGGAGCAATTTCAACAAAGTTCCATGCATACTTTTTGCAGTACAAACAAAGACCCATAAAGCTACAGATCTCATGAACATTCCCAAGATGTGGCCATAAACGAATTGCTTCAATCTTACCAGGATCCATACAAATGCCATCAGTTGATACAATGTAGCTCAAAAAGTGAATCTCATGCAAAAAGAATTTACTTTTCTTGTCAATAATCAACAACTAATGCATGCATATCTCATTGAA